>NC_058133.1:128944320-129004235 GCF_016433145.1 Gracilinanus agilis
CCCCTGTCAGAGTTTTTCGTTATAAAGATTTTTTCCCAATTTGTTGTTTCCCTTCTGATTTTGACTACATTGTTTTTGTTTGTACAAAAGCTTTTTAGTTTAATATAATCAAAACCATTTAATTTACATTTTGTAATTAATTTACCTATTTAACGCCATACCTATCAAGCTACCAAAAAAACTTCTTTGCTGAATTAGAAAAAACTATAACAAATTTCATTTGGAATAACAAAAGATCAAGAATATCAAGGGAAATAATGAAAAAAAATGTGAAGGAAGGGGGCTTAGCAGTACCAGATATTAAACTATACTATAAAGCAGCAGTCATCAAAACAATATGGTACTGGCTAAGAGATAGAGAGGAGGATCAGTGGAATAGACTTGGGGTAAATGACATCAGCAAGACAGTGTATGATAAACCCAAAGAGCCCAACTTTTGGGACATGAATCCACTATTTGACAAAAACTGCTGGGAAATTTGGAAAACAATATGGGAGAGATTAGGTCTAGATC
The DNA here is from genome assembly GCF_016433145.1 of Gracilinanus agilis. Lineage (NCBI taxonomy): Eukaryota > Metazoa > Chordata > Mammalia > Didelphimorphia > Didelphidae > Gracilinanus > Gracilinanus agilis. Next base: position 128,944,834 of record NC_058133.1, read on the forward strand.
AACACCTCACACCCTACACCAAGATAAATTCAGAATGGGTGAATGACCTGAATATAAAGAGGGAAACTATAAATAAGTTAAGTGAACACAGAATAGTATACTTGTCAGATCTCTGGGAAAGGAAAGACTTTAAAACCAAGCAAGAATTAGAGAAAATTACAAAATGTAAATTAAATGGTTTTGATTATATTAAACTAAAAAGCTTTTGTTCAAATTGAATTTTAATCTATGTTTCTATAGGCCTTTAATGAATGTAATTTTTGCTGTATTATAATTTGAGAAGGATGCATTTACTATTTCTGCTTTTTTGCATTTGGCTTTGTGGAGATTTTTTTTTTTTGCCCAATTACATGGTTATTTTTTTGTAGCTGCTTTATACTTCTGAGAAAAAAAGATATGTTCCTTTCTATTCTCATTCAATTTTCTCCAGAGGTCCATCATATCTAAATTTTCTGAAATTATATTCAACTCCTTAACTTTTTTGGGGGTTAGATTTATCTAGTTCCTATTTATGAGAGGGAAAAATTGAGGTACCAACTAGTATCATTTTACTATTTGTTTTCTCCTGTAACTCATTCAACTTTTAAGAATTTGGATACTATGCCACTTGGTACATATATGTTTAGAATTGATGTTACTTCATTGTCTATGGTACTTTTTATTAATATGTAGTTTTCCTGATTATCTCTTTTAATTAGATCTATTTTTGATTTTTTTGTTCCTCCTTGTTTCCCTTTTTATGCTTCTTTTTTTTTTTAAACCCTTGTACTTCGGTGTATTGTCTCATAGGTGGAAGAGTGGTAAGGGTGGGCAATGGGGGTCAAGTGACTTGCCCAGGGTCACACAGCTGGGAAGTGGCTGAGGCCGGTTTGAACCTAGGACCTCCTGTCTCTAGGCCTGACTCTCACTCCACTGAGCTACCCAGCTGCCCCCCTTTTTATGCTTCTCTTGGGTCTTGTATTTGAAAGTAAAAATTTCTATTCAGTTCTGGTCTTTTTCATCAGGAATGCTCAAGACTCCTTCAGGTCACCGAATATACATCCCTCTCCCTCTCCTCAAAGAATTATATTTAGTTGTGTTAGGCAGATGATTCTTAGTGGAATCTCAACTCTTTAGCCCTTCAAAATTTCATATTCCAAGTCTTCCAATCCTTTATTGTAGAAGCTGCTAAATATTATATGATCCATGGTATTTGAATTATTTTCTTTTTTGTCTGCTTTTGCAATATTTTCTACATGATCTGGGAACTCTGAAATTTGACTGTAATATTCCTGAGAATTTTCATTTTGGGATTTCTTTCAGCAGATAAAAGGAAGATTCTTTCAATTTCTATTTTATCCTCTGATTCTTTGATATCAGGACAGTTTTTCTTGATAATTTCCCAAAATATGATGTTGAGGCTTTTTTTTTTTGCATCATGGCTTTCAGTTAGTCCAATATTTTAAAAATTCTCTCTCCATGATCTATTTTCCAGGTCAGTTGTTTTCCTAATAAGATATTTTACATTTTTTCTATTTTTTCATTCTTTTGATTTTATTTTAGTGTTTCTTCATGTCTCATGGAGTTATTAACTTCCACTTGCCCAATTCTAATTTTTTTCACCGACTCTTACCTTCTGTCTTAGAATTGATACTAAGTATTGGTACAGAAGAGGGGTAAAGATACCTGGGATTAAGTGACTTGCTCAGAATTACACAGATAGGAAGTGTCAGGTCACATTTGAATACAGGACCTACCTCCCATCTCCAGGTCTGGATTTCTATCCACTGAGCCACTTAGCTGTCCCCTAATTCTAATTTTTAAAGAATTGTTTTCTTCAGTGAGTTTTTATGTCACCTTTTCTATTTGCCCAATCCTGCTTTTTTAAAAGAATTTCTTCTCTCCATTGGATTTTTGTATCTCTTTTACCAAGTTCTTGACTCCCTTTTCATGATTTTCTTGTATCATTCTCATTTTGGGGGGGGGGTTCACTACTTCTCTCATCTGATTTTTAAAACCCTTTTTGAGCTCTTCTAGGAATTCTTTTTGGGTGTGTGAGCAATTCACATTATTCTTTAAGGCTTTATGTGTAGTTGCTTTGATTTAATTGTTTTATTCTGGGTGTGTGTCTCCATTTTCCCTATAGCCAGTTTTTTTTTTTGCTCATTTTTACAGCCCCTTTCATGATTTTTGACGTAATGTTAAAGTTGGGCCCTGCTCCCAGGATGGAATGGGCATTGTCCTAAGTTGCATGTTTTGTGTGTGTGTGTGTGTGTGTGTGTGTGTGTGTGTGTGTGTGTGTGTGTGTTTTGCTATTTTCAGAGAGAGTTCTGGGATTTGTAAGCTTTTAATTTTTCCTAGGTGGTATGATCTAAGGAGAGGTGTGGTCACTGCTCTCCTGGCCTGTGCTCTGGTCTGTAAGTGACCCCAAGCACTCTTGTCCACCTTGGAACTGTGACCAGGGTCCCTGCTTCCTTGGGGTTACAAGTGTTGATATGCTAATATTCCTCTCTGCCTTGGGACTGTGACTCTGATTTGTGTGTGGGCAATGCATAAGAGTCCTGCACCAGGCTATACCCAGTGCCAAAAAAATGTCCCTTGTAATTTTATGACAATTTGTCCAAGCCCCTTACCATTTGTGGGCTAAGAGCTCTGGAAGCTACCATAGATGTACACACTCCAAAGGCTTAGACTGTATTGGGCTCCACTTTCATTCTGCTGAAACAAACCTTTCCTGTCAACCTTCTAAGTTTTCTTGAACAGGAAAATTGTTTAACTCCAACATTTTGTTGGTTCTACCATTTCAGAATTCACTTTGAGACATTATGTTAAAGTTGTTTGGAGGGGAATTGGTTCTGCTTTCTACATTGTATTTCTTAAAATGCTTTGCTCATTCTCAAGGGGAATGACTGGGATGTGTGTGGGAGTAACTAAACAACTGAACTTTATTAAAACTGCTGTGTTCAGAATATATCCATATATCATGGCTATGTCTATGTGGCTTGAAGACAGACAAGAATTAACATTTCTAACATCTCTTCCCTTCTTCCCAATCCCACTTCCAGGAAGGCAAGCATGAAGTTAGAGCCAGAGGCTACGCATTGTACTATCTCAAAGAGATAGGGGTACTGAGCAAGAATTATTATCTATTTATATCCTTACATATTTTTGGTCTAGGGGGAATGTAATTTTCATGTTCAAGTTAAGTTCCTTATTGCTAGTTCTTAATAACCAAAGGGAGTTCTCAAGCTTTATGACTAAAGCTTGACTCATTGCCCACCAAATACAAGTTCCATAATGAAAATGTACACAAAAATAACAAAGAAATCCTTTATCTAAGTTTATAACAAAACTTAAAACAGAAAAAGTATACATTTGAAAATATATACCATGTAATACACAGAGTAAATGGTCTCTTCCTCCTGGGAGCAAGATAATCCAGCTCAATTGAGTCTCAGATCTCATCAAAAGGGGAAATTCCCTGATCTCTAGTGTAGCAAGCTGTGGATGGGCACATGATAGAAGCCACTAATTCTTCTAAGGTCTTTCTCCCTTCAGGAGAGCTGAAGAGAGTCTGGCACTGTACATCTTCTCTCTAGAAGCTGGAAGTCAGAAGTATCTGAAAAAAAAATGAAGAGAAGGGATCTCTCTTCTCTTGATCTCACCAACTCTGTTTCTCTCTTTACATGGTGTTGGAACACTGATTTCAACCAATGAGAAGAGAATTTTATACTAATGGGCTTTGGGGGTTTGGGTCACACCCTTATGTTTACTTCCTTTCCCTCTCCCCCATCAACCCCACCAGTATTGGGGAAACTGATTTTTTAATTGTTCAATTAATCTTTAATTAGGTATTGTTTATTTCTTGAATCTATACAAAAGAGTAAAAAATTTCATACAGGTATAGGACCAATTCTATTATGCCAAGATTAAATTACCAAGGTTTAGTGAAAATGCAGACTCAGGAAGGAGGCAAGGTTTTTATTGGGGCCTTGGAGCTATTCTGATTGTGTAAATCAAAATTAGCTATAGTTCTTAGACTAATAAGATGAGCAGAGCAACTGTGGGGAGAGATAGAGCTGTGAGGTAGAAAGTTGTCCACTCTCACAGCCATACAGAGTTTGACATTCCTTTAGCATACCATGCTCCAGTAGAACAAAATATCATTTTGCAACCTCCCATTGACTTGTCCTTTTTGGTGAATGGGATTGGTTATTGGCTGGGAAGCTACTGACTTCGTTATGGTACTTAACTCTATCTTTCATCCATTCCCCAGCTTTACGTCCCCACAAAAACGGACAATTAGTTAGTAGAATGCAAGTTTCTTGAGAGAAGGAATTGGGTTGTTTTTTTTCTCTCAATATCCCCAAAGCCTTGCATATTGCAGGTGCTTAATTTTTTATTTTCAGATCAAATTGGAGAGTTCTGGTCCCATGGCTCTGCAGTTGATATGATCTTGGATGTAACTATGACTTAAATATGAAGATGAATACTAACTCTCATATTAAAGGAAAGGTTTAAAATGTGATTTCTGAGATAGATTATTATAAGCTCTAGACCCATGTTGGCAAACCTATGGCATGCATGCTGGAGGAGACTGCCCTCCTCTCCCTCACCACGTATACCTGTAAGAGGGAAATCGGTTTTAAAAGCAGATTTGGAAGTTTAGTCAGGCAGGCTGGCAGGAGCTAAGATTCCAACCTGGAACACAGCAAGGGACTGAACACAGAGGACTCTCTCTAAGGGCAGTTGGGGTTTTGAAGGAGTTAGGGAACTACTGACCTGAGAGTCTGTGGATTTGGGGTATCTCTGAGCAACATCTGAAACATCTCAACTAGCAGGAACTAGGAGAGCAGGTTGAGAATACTGTCTTGTTTAGTGGACAAGCAAGATCAGTCTCCCTGACTTCTCTAAAGATTTATTTGGCTGGAACCTGTGCTCAGAATATACTTGGACTGAAAGATTTTGAGCTACTGATCAAGACCATCAGACCATCTATGTGAGATCCCATTAGTCCTTTGTGTCTTGGCTACCTGCATAGTGTTAATGTAGGGAAATCCTTTTAACCTTTAACCCTGAATTGATCCCATAGATCATTTAGAGTAGTGAGACCTCTCCTACATCTTTTACCCTTAAATTAGCTATTAAAAGTGTTTTCTTTACTTCCTGTTGTTTCTCTCCCTGTAGAAATAAGATATCTCTGGCTGAGAGAATGTCAGTTTAACTGACCAACTGCCTGCCATTTCCCAAACCTCACATCCCTATTTGGGTTTCCTGCGTTTACCTATCAGTTATCCCTTGTCCAAGTAGTCCTTCTTTTCCCCTTTCTCTAAACCCAGTAACCCAGTGTTTTAATTATTTACCCATAAGACACCTGAGGACATTTCTCCCATCAATGGCCCCTCTGTCCAGCAGCCCAATGGGAGCTCTTCCTCCCTCTCCTGTCTGGGGGAAGATGGGGTGGGGATGCTCACATGTGGCATGAGGGTTGCAGTTTGAGCACTCAGTCTCTAAAAGGTTCACCATCACTGCTCTAGACTTTCCAATTGCAATATTTTTAGCATCTTCCCTCCAAATGGAGCTGCTCTTTTTATAATGATTTTATGTTGTTAAATGTAAATAGCCTATTGGCTAAGGGATACTTATTTATCATATATGTACCTACAATAGTCTTTAGCAGTAATGGTGAACCTTTTAGAGACCAAATGCCCAAACTGCAACCCTCATGCCTCATGTGAGTCTCCCACCTTACCACAGACAGGGAAGGAAGAAAGTACTCCCATTGGACTGCTGGGCAGAGGCGTGGGTGATGAGAGAAATGTCCTCAGGCACATGTGGAAAAGGGGGGGAGGGGAGCAGCCCCCGCTGACACACATGCCATATGTTTGCCAACACAGGTCTATAGCAAGGATTTAAGCTGTTCTCAGATCCATGGGAAGTACTCCTATCCAACCATTGCTACAATGCAATATGGTTTTTCTATTACAATAATGGAATATGTCAGAGCTGGAAGGGACCATAGAGATTTTTCAATCCAAACTCTTCATTTCATACATGAGGAAACTGAGATCCAAAGAACTTCAATGATTTCCTTATGGTCACACAACTATCTAGTGGCAGATCCAGCACTTGATGTCAAATCGCCTGGTTCCAATTCTCTTTACATCACACCAGAGAGAGAGATGGAAGAAAGAGGTGGGGAAAGTGGATTTATTAAACCTGTTCTCTGCAGTTTCAGACTTTAACACTTTCAAATAAGAACTTTTCAAAAGAGCAAACTTTCTTTTAATAATTAGCTTTGCTTTTATAGTTGGGAGTGACTATTGGGAAAGTAGAAAATTAGTCAACAAAGATTTACTGAAGTACTTACTACAGATGAGGCACTATGTTTAATGCTGGGGATATAAAAAATAGTTAACAAATTCCCTGCCCTCAAGGAACTTACATTCTAATGATGGAGATAGCTTGTAAATAATTAGGTACATTATATATCCCTTGCCCTCAAGGCCTAATTTGTTATTCTGGCATCCCTCTGGAGAAAGGGAACAAGCATTTATTAAGTTCCTACTAAGTGCCAAGCATTTTGCAAAAATTATCTCATTTTGTCCTTACAACAACCCAGCGAGGTTGTGACAATTTTTAAAAAGCTATTTATTTATTAATTTATTTTTATTTTATTGATTAATTATGAAAAATTTTCCATGGTTACATGATTCATATTCTTTCCCTCCCCTCCCATAGCCAATGCGCAATTCCACTGGGTTTTACATGTGTCATTGATTAAGACCTATTTCCATATTATTGATAGTTGCACTGGGGTGGTTGTTTAGAGTCTACATCCCCAATCATGTCCCCATCAACCCATGTGGTCAAGCAGTTGTTTTTCTTCTGTGTTTCTGCTCCCAGAGTTCTTTCTCTGAATGTGGATAGTGTTCTTCCTCATAAGTCTGAGGTTGTGACTATTATGTGACTGTTATTATTACCTCCCTTTTATAGTTGAGGAGTAACTTGTCCAAGGTAATACAATTGCTAACTGTCTAAGAGAGGAACTTGGGTCTTCCTGATTCTAGGCCTACTGCTCTATCCCTTGTACCACCTGGAGAGAGGACGAGAGGACAGAGATAGGAAGGGGTGTTGAGGTATGGAGTGGGAAGTAGGATGAGGAGATGGGGAGGGAGAGGGAAAGAGAAGAGGGGGTGAGGGGAGGAGGAGAAAGAGAGAGAGAAAGAGAGCGAGTCTCCCTCATTTTGCAGTTAGGCTTGTTTTTAGAAGAGTAGATGCACAAAATCCTTTTTATTATCTCCAAGTAACTGTACAGTAAGTAGATTACAATGGCTGATAGGTGGAACCATAGCTCATGTATACACATGGTAGACTATCATATGTAATACTGAATGTATTATGTATGTAATAATGAAAATAAAATTCATTTAAGATGAATTTTAAAGATTTAAAAAATATATATCATGAACCTGACACTTGGGTATAATGGGGATTAGACATGAGAACAAAATTATCTCCATGAAATAGTACGATTATAAAAAGAAAAATTTCTGGTGCCTCAAGTCCACCCTTTAAGATTTAGCACTGAACCACTTATCTCCATAAAGAAAAAGTAAATATGTCTATACTAATTTTACATGAAACATTTTGAACCCAAGGGCATGACTCCTAAAGGATTTTTACCAGGTTATTGTGGTGGGAATTAGGGCTGAGCTTGCACATGACTTAACATACATTTCCTTCTTTCCTGACTCTTCTATAGTAAGGATGTGATATTACTTGAGGATTTCAGTATAGAGAACTCATCACTGTCAAGGGGAACCGGTGCTAAGAATTCAGTGGCCATCTAATGGGTGGTTCCTAATGGAAAAGACAGGTGACCATGAAGGATAGACTAAGTAAGTAGTTCACATTTCAAATCTTCCAGCTAACTGAGACTTAGCCTCTTGATATCAGCAACCATTACCTTGTGGAGATAGAACTGAGTGTGACACCAGACCAGACCCTCACCCACATTCTTGCTATCCTCACTACGGTGCTACTCCTCACTATGAGAATTTTACTTATGTACCACCTTTGCCTTCAGGACCCTGGCTTCCCTATTTTAATATTCTCCAGGGGCTGGCCCTTTTCTCCTCTCCCGTACTTTCTTTATTCAACCCTTTCTCCTCATCTTCCTCAGGGTCACCTTTCCCTTCTCTTTATCTGCCCCTATTTGCTCTCTCTTCTCTGCCCTCTTCCAATTTATTTTTTCATTTGTGTTCCTGTAACTTGAAGGTGATGTAGAGAGATGACCCCGGAACAAGGCCACTGCCTGAGCTTTGAAGTCAACTATCTTTGAGACTCTGCTGACTCAATTCAGGATGCAACTCCACCATCAAGAGCATTTCCTTAGGAGCTCCACCACCAGACTTGTTGGGCCAAGGGTTGATTCACAAATACATGGAATCCAATCCCAATCCTCTCTTAATCCCTTAAATCCTCTCCCTAAATGTATTCCTGTGGGAGTGCCATGGTCTGAGAGCTAGTGCCTTAGCAGAGCCAAATTTTGGAGAAGCAATTGTTAAACATTTACCACTACAGCTCTGGATAGGACTTTTGCTTTGGGTGGATGGAACTGATGTAATAAATTAGATGCTAGTTGAGAAAGTAGTGTCTCAATTATTTTGGGGTCTATTTGTCAGAAGTAAATTTCCCTCTTTCCAGTGTCGCTTTTTTATGTTATCTTTCAGTGACCTGGAGGTCAAACAACACTGAGTAAATTCAGGTATAGACAAGCCTCAGATAAAGGAAGTTAAAGAACCAATGGACTAATGAGACAGGAAGCTGAGACCGGGAGGAGGTTGTGGTCTTTGGTGTGCTTGTGAAGGAGCAGGTTGGACGTGTGGCAGAGTGTAGGAAGGAGCCCCCATAATGGCGGCTAATAGATTAGAAAGTTAAGTACCTCTCTCCCTCTCTCCTACTTTTCCCTCTCTTTACTACTACTACTACTACTACTACTACTACTACTACTACTACTACTACTACTACTACTACTTTTGATTTAATAAAGTTATTAAGCTACAACAAGCCTCATCATTTTTAACATTACAATTTTCTCTTCAAAGAAAAATGACCTTTTTACTGGAAGTAACTAACAAGGAGCCCAAGATAAGTAAGGAGATAATTAGTGAGTTCTTAGTTGCCCAAGGTAAATTCAAGTCACCTGGGCTTCATGAATCTACCTCCTTGGATCTGGAAAGAACTGACAGACGTTTTCATGGAAAAATTCTGGGAAGAATAATTAAAGAGGTGGTTAGAAGATTTCTAGAAAGAAAATTGATGATTGCAAAGAGCCAGCAACACTTCATCAAGAACAAGTCATGCCAGATTAACTTTATTTCCTTTTTTTTGACGTGATTATTAAGCCAGTAGATGAAGGGAATTCTGTGTATTTAATTTACTGAGATTTTAGCTAAGAGCTTGATAAAGTATGTCATACTATTCTCATGGAGAACTATGGATTCAACAATAATAGAACCAGATGTATTTAGAACTGGTTGGATGTTCAGTTTTGAAGAGTAGTTAATGATTTATTGGCAGTGTCGTTGGAGGTCTTCAGTATAGTATCACAGGGATCTGCATCTGGTCCTGTGCTATCAAATGTTTATTAATTACTTGGATAAAGGCATAAATAGTATGCTTATCAAAAATGTAGATATGGGAGCAGCTAGGTAACTCTGTGGATTGAGAGCCAGGCCTAGAGATGAGAAGTCCTGGGTTCAAATCTGGCCTCATACTTCCTAGCTGTGTGACCCTGGGCAAATCATTTAAAATTGCCAAATCCTTACCACTCTTCTGCCTTGGAATCAATACAAAATATTGATTCTAAGATAGAAGATAAGGGTTTTTTAAAAATGTAAATCACATAAAGCCAGGAGGAATAGTTAATCCAATGGATGGCAGAGTTAGAATCTCAAAGGATCTTAAGAGACCAAAATATTTAAGTCTAATTTGATTAAATTCAATAGAGATTAATGTAAGGCCTTGCAGTTGAGTATAGAAAATCAACTCCATAAGTATAAGATATGGAAACATTATTCTGGAAAAGGTCTTGGAGGTAGGAGAGAGGTTAATAGACTACAAGCTCATTATAAATCAGCAGTATGATATGGCAGCCAAGAAAACTAATGCCATCTTGAGCTGCATCAGGAGGGGCATAGTGTCCAGGAGTTTTTGTTGTTCAGTTGTTTTCAGTTATGTCTGGCTCTTCATCCCCTCATTTACGGTTTTGTTGGCAAAGATACTAGAATGGTTTGCCATTTCCTTCTCCAGCTCATTTTACAGATGAGGAAACTGAGGTAAACAAAATTAAATGACTTGTCCAGGGTCACACAGTTAATAAGTGCATGAAGCCACATATGAACTCAGTTCCTCCTGACTCCAGGCCCAGTGCCCTATCCATTGTGCATCTAGCTGATCCAAAGCAAAAGGAGACTCTGTTTTTCACTCATTTCAGACCTCCTGAATGTCCATGGTCCTTTGAGTCTTTGCTTCAGGCTCTACCCCATCCCCATTAAAATAATCTATTTAAATGCAGTTCCAGATCAGATTAATTTTACTTAGACACACAGATAATCTTTCATTTAAAGAAATCAAAGAAGAAAAATAGTATGTCAGAGGAGAGAAGTATTATTGGCCTCAGAGAACAAGAACTTATATACATCCCTAATGCTTTAGAGTTACAAAGAACTTTAGAGACATGATCTTGTTTGAAACTCAAATCAAGCCTGTGAAAGATAGTGTCATGATTCATTCCTCTTTTACAGATGAGATATCTGAGCCTCAGCAAATGGCCCAAGAATTGCAGAGTCAGGACCAGAACTCGGCCTTACTGAATTTTCCTCCCTGTCCCACACTCTGAAATCCTACCAAACTGGCCTTTCTCTTCTTCATGCATAGTACTCTCTCCCCTAATTTTGAGATTTTGCATTGTCTATCCACCATGCCTGAAATGCACTCACTTCTGTCCCCAACTTCATAGAATCTGTCCTTTTTCAAAATGAAGTTTATGTATTACCATGAAGTTTTTCAGAGTAGTGCCCTCCTCCCTAACTATCTTGCATTTAACTTTTGTTGTTGTTGTTTAGTCATTTTAGTCATGTCCAACTCTTCATGACCCTATGGACCCTCTGTCTATGGGTTTTTCTTTGCAAGATACTGGAGTGGTTTGTCATTTCCTCCTTAAGTGGCAAATAGAGGTTAATAACTCGCCCAATGTTACACAGCTAGCAAATTTCTAAGGTTGGATTTGAATTCAAGTCTTCTTTACTTTAAGCCCAGTGCTCTATCCATTTCTCTACCTAGCTGCCCTTATATTTAACTACATAATTTATTCTTTATATTTCTTATATATTTACCATTATATAGATTTGTTTCCTTCCTAAAAGGAATATTTCTTGAGAATAAGGATTATTTCACTCTTTTATTTATATCTCCAGTGTCTAACAGTGCCTTAAACACAATAGGTGCTTAGCAAATGATTAATTGATTAAAAAGCCAACACTGTAACACCTAGAAGCTTTAAGTAAATGAGGAAACAGAGGGGGAGGGGTTGATCAAAAATTGGATGTGAGCATCAAGAGTAGAGTCCCAAAATATGAATAAACTGCTCTGGGACTCTATTGGAAAGGCTGAATTACAGTGTATGAAATGAAGAGCCTTCCATGAACAAACACTAGTGAGACCTCCCTCTAAAATGATTTCCAAAGCTCCTTTCCCTCTCTAATCTCTAACCTAATCTAATCTCTAATCCTTGCATTGGCATGAAAAAAGAAAATCCCTTTTTTCTTCCTCCCTTAGGTTCATGAGATTTGTTCAAAGCAATAAATGTAAGCCATACCTCTACCCAAGTAGATTCAGAGACTGAAGTTTCAGAGTTCCAGCATTTAGTGTCACATTTTGAGCATCTCCCTGGGTTTCAGTTCATTAGACCAAGGGAGTTCTCCTTTCTCCCCACCAGTCTTCTCTAGTTGTGGCTTAAGATTGGAAATAGGAATGGAAAGACATAAAGAGAAGGTGCTAGAAAATACCTCTGGGAACAGAGGAAAATCTGGCACTGTTCCCTTGCACTTGGTTATAAAGAGTTTGGGTTGGGTATAAGAAGACCAAAAAAAGGATTATAGGAACCAGGTTATGAAGGGCTTAAAGGCCAAATAGATGATTTTCTATTTTATCCACTGGAGACAAGCCACTTGAGATGAATGGGAAAGGGAAGGAGTAGAATCATGCTAACTTATGAAAATTATCTAACTTGTCATTAAGAGGGAATACCCACACAGATTCCTTCGCACATTGCCTATGTAAGATAAGTATGGCCACTAAGGTTATCTACATTTTTAGATGTGACTCATGGGTGGCATGGATGGATATGGTCAAAGTCCACTTTTGTGGAGAGGAGAAAATCCAAGGGTCATTCATGTACCCTATTTGGGCAAATGAAGGGGCAACCCAGAGACCAAATATACTTTCCTCCAGTCACTGAGAGGAGTATTGGGCTAGAATTAAATCTATTTAACCCCGTCAAATGTTTCTTGTCTAAGAGTAAAATGTTTAGGGGTTCTGAAGGAAAGATACTCCCATAGTTGCTTTAAAGTGGGGAGGGAGAATAGCCCTTAGCCTCTGCTTGCTAGTTTAAATATTTCCTACTGAACTCTGGTCACACAAAAGTCTAACACAAATAGTGAATACCAGGTAAATCCATTTATCTAAACAAAACGGCAAACAGAAATTAGAGATTAGAGTGTGTTCTCCTATCCCCAAATACATAAAAGTGAATGAGTTTTTTTTACCTGTGAGTGAAATATTTCCACTTAAGAAGAGAGACTAATTTCATCTCATTCTAGCTGTCTCTAGAGAAGCAACATGGAAATTGGGAACATTCTGAGGAATCAGCTCCCCCTACATGCCCATCATTTCTTTCTCCATATGTGTTTTTCCTAAAGAGTCTCTCAAATCCCTCCCCCCAGAAGTTCGCTACCTACAGCTGCCAGGGTTGTTTTTGTCCAGCTTAGAATGATTTCTCCCAATCAGGCATCTGGAGGCCTGAAGTACAGAAATGTCCTTCCCTCACCTAGTTTGGATGACTAGCTTGAACTAGCTCTAGAGATCTTACCATTAAGTTTTCAGTGTAAGCATTTAAACCTCCTCAATCAGCAAGTACCATGTGGGGCTTGATTTATTGTTTCATTGGTTGTCTAGATTTTTCAAAGTGATGGAAAAATATTAATAATGCAAAGTAAACTTAAAAGTATGTTTTATGTGCATTGTTTTTCTGGACAGTTGGTTGTTAAACATTTATCAGCATACTCCTGGAGCTAGGTTATATCTAAAGTCAAAATTGGTTTTTGCCCATGAAGTTTAATGGTCTGTTTATGTTGACTGGGAGTGGGAGTAGTGTAAAAAGAGTAAGTAGAATAGGTTAGAAAGAACTGTACAAGATCCCAAGAGAAGAATTGACTCGTGTTTAAATCATTCAGTAGCAACCCAAGTCTAGGGTGATGAGGAATTGGCTGGAGGGGACTACCATTTGTCAGTTCCTTCTGAAGGAAATTCTATTTGATCCCATGCCCAATGCACCATATAGGGATGAAATCTGCCCTCTAGAATCCACAAAAATGTTGTCAACGTGATAAAATAAGGCTGTATAGGAAGGAAAATGCTTTGTATAATTTAAAGTGCTGTGTTTTCTATTTATGCAAAATATTCAGCTTGGCATTTCCAGCCCTTCACAAGCTGGTCTCCACTTACTTCTCTAGATTATTTTCATACCATTTTAATTCCAAACATAAAATTTACACAGTGTTCCAACAAGGCTAGTCAACATGCTGTTCCCTGTACCTGGTATCCCATCTCTTATCTCTAAGCCTTTGTGGTAGTATTTCCTCATATTTAAAAAGTGCCTCCAATCTCAACTCTCCCTCTTGGAATCTCTAACTCTCTTCGAAGTTTAGCTCTAAAATGCAAATCAAAACAACTCTGAGCTATCACCTTACACCTAACAGATTGACTAATGTGACAGCAAAGGAAAGTAATAAATGTTGGAGGGGGTGTGGCAAAATTGGGACATTAATGCATTGCTGGTGGAGTTGTGAACTGATCCAACCATTCTGGATGGCAATTTGGAACTATGCCCAAAGGGTGCTAAAAGACTGTCTGCTTTTTGATCCAGCCATACCACTGCCGGGTTTATAACCCCAAAGAGATCATAGGGAAAAAGACTTGTACAAAAAATTTATAGCCATGCTCTTTGTGGTGGCAAAAAATTGGAAAATGAGGGTATGTCCTTTGATTGGAGAATGGCTGAACAAATTGTGGTATCTGTTGGTGATAGAATACTATTGTGCTCAAAGGAATAATGAACTGGAAGAATTCCATATGAACTGGAACAACCTCCAGGAATTGATACAGAGTGAAAGGAGCAGAACCAGAAGAACATTATACACAAAGATGGATACACTGTGATACAATCCAATGTAATGGACTTCTCTACTAGCAGCAATGCAATGATCCAGGACAACTCTGAGGGACTAATGAGAAAGAATGCTATCTACATTCAGAGGAAGAACTACAGGAATGGAAACACAGAAGAAAAACAAATGCCTGATCACATGGGTTGATGGGGATATGATTGGGGATATTGACTCTAAACGTGCACCCTAGTGCAACTATCAATAATATGGAAATGGGTCTTGATCAATGACACCTGTAAAACCTAGTGGAATTGTGCATTGGCTACAGAAAGGTAGGGGAGAGGAGGGAAAGAACATGAATCTTGTAACCATGTAAAATATTCTTAATTAAAATGTCCAAATTAAAAAAAATTAAGTTTAGCTCTAATTCTTCCTCTTACACATGTTTTTTTTCCAGATTTTCTCGATTGTTCATGCCTTGCTTCCCTATTGAAGTTTCTTTGTATCCCTTTGGACAATATGATACTTATTTAACTATCTATCTATCTGTCTGTCTATCTATCTATCTATCTATCTATCTATCTATCTATCTATCTATCTACCTATTCATNTCTATCTATCTATCTATCTATCTATCTATCTATCTATCTATCTATCTACCTATCTACCTATTCATCCATCCATCTATTGGACCATCCATCTGTCTATCTGTCTATCCATCCATCTATTTACCTCTCTCTCCATCCACATCTATCTATCTGTCTTTCTGACTGACTGTCTATCCATCCATTTATCCATCCATCTATCTATCTATCTGTTGTATCTTCTCATTAGAATTTAAGTTCTTTGAGGACAAGGACTATTTCATTTTTATCTTTGTATGCCTAGCACCTGGCCCCACATCTTGCACATAGTGCATGTTTTACAATTGTTGTTGAATTACTGCATTACTTCCTATTGTTTCTTTCTACAAACACTTTCTCCTGCCAATCTGAGCTTTCCCAGCTCAGAAACTTTCCTCATGATATTCCATCTACTTGGAATGTACTCACTTTTCATTTTCTAGGCAAAATCCCATTCATCCTTTAAATCTTAATGCAAGGGGTACCTTCCCTGAGTATCCCAGCAGGGATAATTTACAGCCTTTTAAAATGGACAAAGCATTTTTCTCACAAACCCTACTAAGTAGGGAGAACATATATTATTATCCCCATCGGAAGAAGTAGAGGCATTCATTATTCAAAATCAGGTTCTTGGGACTTCAAATGTAACCCTCTGTATACCAACAACAGCAGGAGAATGAATGAATGAATGAATGAATGAATGATTAAATTAGTGGATGAGTATGACACAAATCACTTTATATATTTTTATTTCATTTGAACCCAACAACTACTGCGTGAGGTAGGTACTATTCTTATGATTCATTTACTGGTTAGGAAACTGAAGCTCAGAGGTTAAGGGACATCCCCAAGGTCACATAGCATCTGAGGCAGAATTGAAACTCAGGTCATCTTGACCCCAACACGATATAGACACTTATTTTCTATGAAAGCATATAATGAAACAAGCCACACACAATGCTTCTATTGTATGATATACAGTAATAATAATACCAATAGGAAAAAATGATTTTTAAAGTTAAAAATCATTTCCTTTCATCATTCCTCAGAAGCTTTTCTCATTACAGTCTTACTGTAATGAGAATGAGAAATTTACTTTTCCACAATCTCTGAAGCAAAACACATTGTTGGTGCTTATAAAAAAAGAAATAATACAAATAAGAGATTGTGAGAGCTTTGAAGTACTGAAGGACAATGGTAGGTTCCTTTCTGGAGCTGGGATTTTCCTAATAGCTGATTCTTATCACATATCTCTGAGCCCAAGACAATGAAAACAACCCAGCAGGAATAAAAGGACACATGAGAAATGCGCTCATAAAGGCTGAAAACAGTCAAGAAGTGCCTGGGCCCTTCTGGTAAATAAATAGATATTGGTAGGAGATAGGCACATATTATCTTGAGGTTTCTTTTTATAGCTCAGTTCCAGCATTGTTTTTTCCTTCGAAAGGGATGTAGGGGCCAGAGCAGGCTACTGGCTATTGTTTTCCAGAATTGTCATTGCACTTTACAGTCATTTTAATGAGTTATTTCTCATGGCCAACCCTTAGAGGCAGGGAGACATAATTATCCCTAGTCTATAGACAGTATAAATCAGGTGAAGACTGAAGGATGACTCAGTAATGGCCTTTGAACATGGAAAAGGTTAGACTACAGAGGATGGAAAGCAGCTATCCTCTGAGGTCAGAATGAAAGAAAATGAGCTGAAGCTAAAAAGTGAAGGATTTAGATTAGATAGGCATGTGCACAGAATAAAGAATCCGATATTTGAGGTCTGGACAACTGAGTTTAAATCCCATCTCTGCTGTTTATTTCCTGTGTGACAATGAGCAAATCACTTAATCTTTCTGTGCCTCAGTTTCTCCCTCAATAAAATAAGAGCAATGATTGATATATAAGCTTGGTTTAGTAGATACATACTGGGATTGTAGTCAAGATGAATTGCTACTATTATTCTATGCATATATCTTGAACAGACAACGAAGATGGAAAATAAACTAATTCTACAAGTGAGGAGGAAGGAGATATTGGGCTAATTTATATTTAAGAACTGTGCTTTGCTTTCAGATTCTAAGCAACTCCAACACCTTTAACACCAATATTTGTTGCTTGCTGCTATATGTCTGTGAATCATGAAACACCATTATCTCAGGATGATTAAACACCAAGGGAAAGAGACATATTTGCAGTAAGGAGGCTTTGGTGTATTAGTAACAACGAGAGTAATGCAGAATAAAAGACATCAGGGGCAAGTACAAATTTAAAAAAAAAAAAAAGGTAGACCAGTCCAGTAAAAAGGATGAGAATACATGGACAGTCTGATACTAACAATGGCACTGGGGGCAGCTGGGTAGCTCAGTGGATTGAGAGGCCTAGAGATGGGAAGTCCTAGATTCAAATCTGGCCTCAGACACTTCCCAGCTATATGACTCTGGGCAAATCACTTGACTCCCATTGCCTAGCCCTTACCACTCTTCTGCCTTGGTACCAATACATAGTATTGACTCTATGATGGAAGGTGAGGGTTTAAAAACAACAACAATGGCACCCTCAAGATATCAGCAAAATGAAATGGAGGCTTCCAGCATGCTGGATGAATCCTTCATGGAGGCTTTAGGGAATGACAGACAAAATATCTTCTAAAGTATTCATATCAAATGTAGCAAAGAATTAGAAACAAAGCTGATACCCATTAATTGGAGAATGTTCGAACAAAATATAGTTAGGGATATGATAGGATATTTTCATGGAAGCAGAAATAAGGAGGGCTAAATAATTCAGGAAACATGAAAAGATTTACTTTTATAAGCAATGCTCCCCAAACCCCCCAACCCCAGAAACAGAAACATGCATGTGAATATGTGTATATATATATATGCACATGTATACATGAATATATGTATATATTTCTAATATTGTAGCTATTTTATATGTATGTATACATATGTAATACATTATCTATCTGTGTAAATATTTTTGTTGTTATTGTTCAACTGTTTTCAGTCATGTCCAACTCCTCATGACTCCATTTGGAGTTTTCTTAACAAAGATACTAGAGCAGTTTGCTATTTCTTCTCCAGCTTATTTGATAGACGAAGAAACTGAAGCCAACAAGGTTAAGTGACTTGCCCAGGGTCATAAGGCTAATAAGTGTCTGATGCCAGATTTGAACTCAAGAAGATGAGTCTTTCTGACTCCAGGCTCAGAAATCTATCCACTGTAACCACCTAGCTGCCTATCTGTGTAAATATGAGTACATGTAAATATATTTTACTTGTAATAAAATATATAACAGCTACAATAATGTAAATGAAAAATTCACTAAAATTCTAAGTTATTGAAAAACTAATACTGGTTCTATATCACAAGTAGCCAAATATATATCCCCTCTTTATGCAGAGATTCGAGAAATTCTGATGGTAGAAGGCAGGAGACCTTGTCAGAGGTTCTCATTCTATCATTTTTTGGCATAAATGTTGGTTTCTTTCTCATTAGAGTATTCAGGGTTTTTTTTGGGGGGGGGAGGAGGGAGGTGTCAGGGAGAGGGGAATAATATCCAGAAGTGACAGTGATGTAAAACAAGAGGAACCAATAAAGTTTAGCTTGAAAACAAAAAGAAAGAATAAAAATCCTACAATATGAAAAATCATAGACAGAGATCTGAACTCAGTTTTTGAAGTTTCCCCAAAGATAAGTTCATTCATATAATTAAGGACCAAAGTCCTTTTCACCAATAATAAAATGTGAACAGAAAGGATTTGTTAATACTGTCTTACAATGAAAAGAACAAGGGAATCAACAGACCTGGCTTCTAGGTCAGGGTCTACCAAAAATCATGTGGTCCTGGACAAATCATTTCAACTCTTTGACTCAGAGTTGCTACTTCTATTAACTGAAGGGGCTGGGCTAGATAACTTTTAATGTTTTTAAAATTCTAAAAACTCATAATTCTATGCAGATTTGGTGGAAATCTTTAACTAGAGGGATGGATTGAGGCATGACTGAAAAAAAATGGGGGTAAATCTGTGCAATGGAGTATTGTTGTGCTGTAGCAAATGGTACCTCTGAGGATGAAAAGTAAAATAACACAAACCAAGAGAACAATATACACGATTACTTCAACAATGGGAATTTAAAGATTACTAAAAGGAAGTCAAGCACTGAGTAATTGAAAAACCAATGAAGGTCCTGGAGGACAGATAATGCACTGTATTTCCCTCTCTCATGACAAAGAGGCAGAGAATGACTAGGACAAGCTATTGTATACTTTATCAAATTACATCACTATATGGAATATTTTTAATAGTTTTTCTTTGTTTTAAGGAAGGGGCCAATCTGGGGAACAGGGTGTTGAAGTGACTTATGTGAAGACAAAAAGGACCAAAAATTGTTGTTTTTTTTTAAAATTAGCTGAAGGTAATGAGAGGGGTGTCAGAAATCCTTTTCTAGGGTGTTTCTGGCCCTAAGAAGCCATTCTAGTTCCAGATAAGTATATTCAACATCAGAAGGCCTGCAGGGGTTGGAGATTAGAGACAAGGACACCATCCAAGGTTGATCAAACTGCTTTTCCACCATGCTTTATAACTAAAGACACCATTTTGAATAGGTCAGACTTCTCCTGAAAGGTAAAAACACATCAAGGGTGTTGACTAGGGCATTCCCCTTGACCATAGATTTATATTAAGAGTTTACTGCTATATATCCCTTGGTCTCCTTCCTGTGAAAACGAGGTCTATTATTATTTATTCAAGGACACAGACGGTTGTCACTCTCAGCCATTATCCAAGTTTTCTTTTCCCCCCATTCCCTGCCTTTTTGCTATTCCTCAGAACTTTCACCATCAAATGGACATTAGGAGAGAGAGAAGACATGAGAAGAAGAGAGAGAAAAGAGTTCAACAGAACACAACTGAATCAGTGAATATGGGAAAGATTTACTGGAATGGAGGCTTTCCATTGTAGATTTTGATTCCCTGTGTCCTGCAGGTCCCCCGTTGTCAATGCAACAGAGCATCAGCTTTATGAACTAGAGCTCTTTTCCTCCATGGACAAAGCCAAGCCTATGGACCTAGAGACAAGTTGATTTAAGTATTCTCATCTCAGCGAAAATGGAGAGATACTTCATTACACTTAGGCAATTACCATGTTCGTTGTACTAAGATGATCAGGCAGCATTAAGAGAAGAAAATAGCCATTTTTCAAAGGCAAAAATCCATGTTTAGGGAAATTTCTTAGACCAACCACAAATACTTTCCTTGTTGTTAACCCAGACTGGGACCTGAGTGATCTAAAGTAATCCTCCTAGGGCTGACCAAGCAATGGTCAGGAGTGATGAGAACATGGATTTTGCTGGGCTTGACATCTAGGGCATGAGACAGCTTGAATCTGAAATTTTTTTTGATTACTCCATTTCCTTGCTGTCTACCCACTTTCCAAAACCTCAGCTAGCTGCTGAAGGCCCCACATGCTTTGAATATCTGCCTGGGAGGGTAATGAAGATGCTTATAAATATTGCTTGAGATTTATCACTTCGGCATGAAATTCCCTGATACGGGCAGGGAGTTTTAAATACTACAGCAACAAGAAGCATATGTTCAGAGATTTGAATTACTGTTTTTTTCATTATTGTCTGCCAAGGACAATATATTTTCCCCCCCTCTTCAAAATAAACATCGTGCTGGAATGTGCCGCAGCAAATGGCTAGGGCTCTATTATATTTCATGCAGCTTTCTAAACAATTTTCAACCCCAGCCTGGCCCTGTGTCAAACAGAAGGCAACCAACAATAGCAAAATCCCATTAAAGCTGAGAAGGTTCCTTCCTGAGGTGAGTGTGGCCAGAAATAGTCATCTTGGCTCACTTTCCAATTTGGCACCAGGGACTAATAATGCGTGGTCTCCTAATGGAAATTATCTAATTTCATCCAAGAGCAGCTCCAGAGAGAGCCGGACTGACGCACTAGCAGTCAATATAACAACATTCTTCTTGAAGAGCTGAACAATGGGGCTTTGGAGGAGCTGTGATAAACCACGTCAGACTCTGGGACAAACACAAGTGTAAAAATAGGCATCAGGGGCACCGACAAAGTCTGTTAATTCCTCGTGTGGGAGGCCAGGGAGGAGGGTTTACTCAGCTCTCAAGGGTGTGTGTGTGGGTGCATTTTATTAGATGTAGTGGTATAAGAATGGTAGAGATAAAAATAAAAGAAGAAGAGGTGGGGGAAGAAAAAGAGGAGGAGGAGGAAAAGAAGAAAAAAGGAAAAAGGAAAAGAGAAAAAGAAATAGAAAAAGATGTAAAAGGAAAGAAGAAAACTAAAAATATGTAGGAAAGAAAAGGATAAAGTAAGTTAAGGAAAGAAAAATGAAGGAAAGAAAAGGCAAAGACGAAGAAGAGAGAAAGGTAGAAAGAAAAAAGAGAAAAAGTCAAAGGAAGAAAGGAGAGAATTTCTTTATACACTATATTCTTTAACTACACTGACCCTATTAATATAAATCTTGCTTCTAGTGGGCTTCCATTAGCATCAGGGAGCTGTTTTTCAAAAGATCTGCACTGTTTCTCTTACAGGAAGTAATGCCCCATTTAAAGATATTAGTGAAGATGAAATTTATAACAAAAAGCTGGAGTTCTGGGAATATCCATGCACCATACAGGGTATATTTTTTTGGCACTGAATCCAACAGCACTTAGAGTTTATGGCACTATAACCTGCTTCCCAGGGCCCCCCAAGACTCTGGACTCACACAGACTAGGTTCACTCCTTGGGGCCACCCTCCAGAAAGTAATTTTCTTTATTTGACTTATTGTACCCTTCTAGAAAACTTCAAGAAGATCTTGAGTATTTATTTTAGAGCTCATATCTAGTTCTCATTAAGCTTGGGTAGGATAGCCTTTATTTTGCCCTCTCAGAAAATGTCCAAAACCCTGAAACATAAAACACTTGACTCATCAACTTCCCCTAGAAGGCAAATAAACTTTGAGGTTGTTGAATAAGCTCCTTCCTTCACCTTGGATGTGTACCATTTGGGTAACTCACAACAACAGGAGGGTCAGCAAGGTCCAGATCTCCTGCCTCTCCACCTTCAACCCAATAAAGCAATGGCATGCTTCAGTAGCAGGGTGATTCTCTGTTAACAATCCTCTTCCTTCTCCAAGAATTCTAATGATGAGGAGCTTCTGAGAAAAATTTCTCCTTCCAGAATAGTTCCTTAATATTCAGTCTTCTCTCATTATCTTTCCTTTTAACTGCATACAATGCACATGCTGACTCTTTCCATGGGCTTGGAAGGAATTCTGTCAATACCATTGGACATTTGGGCAAGGAATAGCTCATAGACTTTGATCTATGCTCAGAGGCAAGAAAGTTCTCCAAACACAAAATCCAGGAACCTCAGTCCATATGGGCAAGAATATATACTTATTTCATTACATGCTTCTGCAAGACAGCATTAGCTGTTTTTTTGGGGAAGGGAGAAGAGAAATACCCCATTTTCAGCTGGAACAATGATCCTTTCCTCTATTTTATAATTTGGAAGGAAAAGGAAGAGAGAGAAGAAGCACCAGCACCAGCTTGCTTTTATAGCTTACAGGGAAGGAATAACTCTTTTGACAAGAATCTAATTGCCCAACTCTCAGTAGACAATCATTTTAGAGAAAGATTCAGTTATTAGGAATCAAAAGTAGGAATTTCCCATGTCTTCTCAACAAAGAGCCAATATATATGCACACCTCTATGGTAGGTTCTCTTTTATACTTCCAGATAAAAGTCCATGCTTTGCTCCCTTCATCAAATTGGCCAAGAGTATTCTGATCTGGGAACACATAGGTGGCTCAGGGGGTTGAGAGCCAAGCCTAGAGATGAGAGGTCCTGGATTCAAATATGGATCCAGACACTTTCTAGCTGTATGACCTTGGCAAGTCACTTAACCCCCTTTGCCTAGCCCTTACCACTTTTTTGCCTTGGAACCAATTGATAGTGTTGATTCTAAGACAGAAGGTGTTTTAAAAAAAGAAGAGAGAATGTTAATAATGCAGATTAAATTAAAAGTATGTCATGTATACATTTATTTTTTGGAGAGCCAGTTGTTAAACATTTGCCAAAATGTTACTACCTATAATTTTAATTATGGCTAATTCACTAGGGATCTAAGGAGTTTTGAGCACCTCGTCCACCTCTTAATTTCATTCTCCATTACTTTGCATTAAGAACCTCAGCAAAGTTCTTGTTCCACAGGGTAGCACTGGCTTCAAAATCTAGCTTGGGTTCTGACTCCCAGATTCCTGTGACTTGTTTTCCTGACCAAAGTCAGGGATTCAATACCTTCTGACCTAGAACAATGAAAAGGCCAAAGGCTGAGTCCCATTTCCCCAGAGCCATATGGTCCCAGTGGGGGAAAAATCCCTAATTAGCCTTTACCTTACAGCATCATTTTGATTAGTTATTAGAACAAATTAAGTACTTAGTTTTAAGACATTCCCAAAATTTTATAACGGTGCAGGCATCTTATTAGTGGTGGGTCTAAACAATACACATATGTAATGGTGGCCCGGTATATGTGAAGCATTCCATCATTACAGTTGTATTAATCTCTCACATGGAGGATGCTACTGAGCTTTCGTCCAAAAGAACTGTGATGAAGAGCCAATCAAGGGAAATGCCTTGAGAGACTATGGCATGGACATTCTATAATTGGTTCTGATTGGATAGCTACATGGTTGGGAGGAGCCTTTTATGACTGACTGTGAAGCTCAAGTCATCAACATCTTTGAAAAAGTCTGAGTTATCTTCAACCATTGCTTTCCAATTCAGGAATGACTCCTTAGCTTACAGTGTCCAGTAAAAGGCTATGCTGGAAGGGGAAGGCCTTAGGGCCTTCTCCCTCTGTGAGGCCATATGGGTTTAAGTCTTTGACCTTTTTCTTTACTCTTTTTCCAGTCTAGGTGGAGGAGACCTTGGTCAGGAGAACAAAGCACAAGAATTGGAGAGTCAGAATCTAGGCTAAGTTTTGTAGCCAGCTGAAGATGTAACCATCAATTTGGAGCCATCAATGCCCTGAGGAACAAGATATAGTCTTTGGGAGTAACTTTTGGGGCTCTGGCCTAATAAAGACAAACCAATAGTCATGCAACATCTGGACATGAACTTGGCAGGACCAATGCTACACAGGAAGAGATTTAAGTTTTGAGGCTTCTTTATCAGAAACTAATGTAGTATAGGGAAGGATATTCCTTTGAAGCATTGAGGGAAATATTTTATATTTGTTCTTCCTTCATATTGGAAACAAATAACCTTTTGTAAAAGTTACCTGATGTTAAGTGTTTAAATGGAACTGGAATACCAGTAATAGGACCTTAACAATGAGGGAAACATGGCCAATGGGGGCTAAAAACAATGGCTATAGAATAGGAAGACCCCACAAACTCTTGAGGAAATCTTCATACTCTAAGGGGGAGATAAGAAAGTGTGACTGTGAAAGAGGACCAGAAAATGAATACTACATATAATTATACAAATTTGACTAGCAAGCAATGCTTTATAAAGTCCCCAGAGATTGCTGCATGCATAGTACATGTCCCAATCTAAAACAATTAGGAAAGAAAATGAAATTAAAATAAAACAAAAAACTAATCATGAAAAATAGAAATAGAAAATAAAAGAAAGTTTCCTACCTCAGAAGGGAAGTCTAATCCCTAATAAGTTCCCAAGGCCTCTAGAAATTCCCCAGCAGGAATTTGGGACTTGGACTTGGTATTATACCCCTCAGGCTTAGGTGAAAAACCAAACTATCCTGAAAAAAAAGTCATTAGTGTAGTAATGAGGGCAATCCAAAATATAGTTCCTAGACAAAATTGATCAATGGATCCTTGAATGGATGCTTGTATTCCCAATGGATACCTAAAGGCAATTCAAATGAAAATTTGGAGGAATTGTCCTAACTCACCATACAAATAATCAGGCTAGCTTTTTTTTTTTTAAATAAAAGAACACAAAAAAATTCACCTAAACCCAAAAGATGTGTGGTGCTCCCCCCCAAAAGATTAGGCACTATCAATTTATTTGTTTATATCCTGCATGATCCTCACATTTAACCACTGACTAGAATTCCAATGAGTCCCAGTATTTAACAAATGCCCCACTGCAACAGAAGAGCTGAGTTAGTGTTGTGCCCTTTTGAGTTATCAGAAAGTCTAAGACCTACCCATTACAATGTAAATGCTTTGAGGGTTGAAGTGTATCTAATTTATGTTTCTGTATAACAAAGATAGGGAAGGACATGGAATTATTTTTAACCCTAATGTTCTCTCTTAGAACCAAGACTGTGTATTGGTTCCAAGGCAACAGTAAGGACTAGGCAATTGGAGATATATGACTTGCCCAAGGTCACACAGCTAGGAAATATCTTAGACCAGATTTGAACCCAAGATCTCCTATCTTGTTCTGTGTTTTTACCTTTCTTTCTATCCTCTGTACTTAATACTGTTCCTGGCTTAATAAATACTTAATAAATACCAACTGTTAACTGACTGTCCCTTAGCTCTCTTTGATACTCTAAGGTGATACCATTTTATTGGATTTATGATTCTACCTGATCAAAACTAGTTCTTCCTACTTAATGATTAAAAATCTCCTTTTCAACCACCTGTATTTCAATAAGCCTTCGATAAGCAACATATCGTATTCTTCCTATTCTATAGCCATATATGTATTGGTCCCTCTCTGAAAAGACAAATATAGCAAAATGCTGAATTCAGGGTTTTTACTCAGAATAGACTCAGTAAATAAATGAGCTGCACTTAAGAGCCGAGAGAAAATGCATATTAATAAAGATAATCATCTACCAAGCTACTGTGAGCTTTTCACTCACCCAAATCCTGAAAATTTTCACTAATATGATCAGTCCAGACCTATGAGTCCTTTCTAGGCAATGTGCAAGTTGGATACTTTGATCTGGTAAAAGAATACGACAAAACTATTCCCACAGTATGCTTGACTCACATTTCACTTATGGCTATATCCTGTGGTGTACCAGAACCAGCATGAAAGAGCTGATTGTTAAATTTTCAATATGAGTATTTACACCTATAAATCAAGGCTTGATTTATTGTATTAAAAGTGTGCCATGCATACTTTTTTTTAAAGTGGCTGATGAACATTTACTAACATATCCTTGGCTTTATCAGTCACAGATTCATAATGTTTGGAGTCAAAGTCTTGAATCATTCAGAAGCATTGGAAACTCTAAGATTAGTGTTTAGATAGCTGCCTTTCTTAAGGAGTTTCTATGCCCAAGAGATTCCTATGCAGAAAAAAATCAGGGATCTGAGTCAAAGAAAGATGACACATGGGCATTAGAAGTTGGTGACAAGGATCAGAAGAGGTCAGCTTTGAAGAACAAATGAATCATGAAGAAGAGTCAAAGGCAAGGAGAGCCCCAAATCAAATATTTCTATTCTTTTAAACTCTTACATTTTTTTCTCAGAATCAATATCAACTCTAAGGCAAAGGAGTGGTAAGAGCAAGGCAATGGGAACTAAATAACTTAGCTGATATTTTCTTAATATATGATGACATCTACTAGTTGTACCAGATCTCTGACTCTACTACAAAGTGGTAATCATCAAAATGTGGTACCGGCTAAGAGAGCAGTAGTTCAATGGAATAGGTTAGGTAATCAATACACAGTTAATGTAATCTAGTGTTCAATAAACCCCCAAATCCAAGCTATTGGAGAAAAATTCACTATTTGACAAAAACTGCTGGGAAAATATAGCAGAAACCAGGCATAGACGAACATCTTACACCAAACACCAAGATAAAGTCAAAATAGATAAATGATTTAGAGGAACATGGAAAAGTTTACCTGTCAGACTAATGGATAAGAGAAGAATTTATAACCAAACAAGAGATAAAGAATATAATGAAAAATGAAATGGATAATTTTGATTATAGTAAATTTAAAAGTTTTTGAACAGATAAAGCCAATGCAACAAAGATTAGAAGGGAAACAGCAAATTGGAGGAAAATTATAGTAAGTGTCTCTGATGAAGGTTGCATTTCTCAGGTAGATAAGAACTGAGTAAAAGTTATGAGAATACAAAGCATTTCCCAGTTGATAAATGGTCAAAGGATATGAGCAGGCAGTTTTCAGATGAAGACATTAAAGATATCTATGGTCATATGAAACAATGCTCTAAATCAGTATTGATTTGAGAAATTCAAATTAAAACAACTATGAGATACCATCTCACATCTATCAGATTGGCTAATGTGACTAAAAGGGAAAATAGTAAATATTGGAAGGTATGTGGGAAAATTGGGACACTAATGCATTGTTGGTGGAAATTGATACAACCATTTCTGAAGAAAAATATGGAACCATCCCCAAAGGGTCATAAAACTACGCATACCCTTTGACCCAGCAATACCACTACTGGGTCTATATCCCAAAGAGATCAGAGAAAAGGAAAAGGGATCTACTCATACAAAAATATTTTTAGAGGCTCTTTTTGTAGTGGCAAAGAATTGGAAATTGAGGGGATGTCCATCAATCGCGGAATGACTAAATAAGTTGTTGTATATGGTTGTAATGGAATACTATAGTGTACAGGTACAGAGATAATTATTATAAAGCTAGTGTGTAATGGGGCAGATTAAATCTAGACAGAGTGCTCTGCGAATATATGACTAAGAAGATCCAAGTTTCATGTAGGGCAAGAAGACTTTCATTTCCAAAAATGGGAATACATACATTTAAGGAAAACTAGATGATAAAAAGTCACAAATGTCTTCAGAGGGGTCAAGTGAAATAGGAGATATTACAGATTGGACCAGATTATTTGCCCCGAGTCTTAAGAAGGAATGTGTGTGTTTGACCAAGTCCTTTGAAAGTACCTAAGTGGACTGATGACTGGGTCCCCACCTACTTGATGCATATTATTACATTCTGATAGGGGGTCAACTGAATTTTCAACTGTGCTATGACTTAATGGATAAGATTAGGATCCTATGTGCCTAACTGACATAGGGAAAGTTAGCAGAGATGCTGGAAATTATATCCATGTCCTTCCCCATCCCCTTTCTGTTATGTAGTAACAGAACTAGGAATTTTGGTGTCCTGGGAAAATTCCTTAAAACTCTCTATTTTTCTGTGTTCATATTTACAAAGTCCAAACATAGGCAAATACTATCTTTTATTTTTTTTATTTTGTTTGTATAGAACCCCATAGAGGTATATGAGATATTCAAAGAGGACTAGCATCTCTGGTCTAAGGGCTTACCAAACCCTTTTTCATGGTGCTCATCCAATTTTGGTGTCCACCTTTCACCCAACTCTCACCTGTGGCTTCAAGAAGTGGCAACATGTGTACAGGAGCCATATCTTAGCAAAACTGTGTGGGTAGATGGGCTAAACCAGGTTGAAGATAACCAACAGGTATTAAACCTGTCAGTAAGGTAGGGAGATGTCTACCTCAACCATGTGAAATTGTAGAATGGGCAGATGAAGACAGTTGCCAATGGACTGAAGGTTGTAATGTGGAGTGCTTAAGGCTTGGTCAGACATTGAAGATGCCCAGATCATCCACTGCATCCTGGGCCTTCACCAGTCATCCTGACTTTTGTCCTGCCACTGGCTTTGGAGGACTCTGGAAGAGAATGAGACTGATGACTTTGTGCAATTCTGCCCCGCTTAAATCCAATTCCTGGGCAAATCATGACATTGCTTCTTGATGTCAGTAGTCCTCTTTGGAAATGAGGGACTAACAAGATAGTCCCTCGCAATTTATGAAGCACTTTCACGTTCTGAACATTAAAGAGATAATGTGGAAGAATGAAAAAAATATTTATTAGCTCTGAAATTAGAAGACCTATGTTCAAGTCTTACATCCAGCTCTTATTACTATGGGACTTTGAACAAGTCTCGTGCCTTTCTTGGTCTGTTTCCTAATCTACAAAATGAAGGAACTGGGCTAGCTAGGCCCTCCATATCTATGTTTTCACAAGAATTCTCTGCAGTAAGTGAGGACAGATGCTTTTTGCACATTTCTCAGATAAGAAAATCAAGGATTAAAAGTTACCCTGGCAACTAAGTGATCTGGATTTTAGTCTAAGTTCTATCAATAACTTGTTGTGTAACCTTAGACAAGTCACTTAAATCCTCAGTGCCTTGGTCCCTTAATATGTAAAATGAAAGGTTGGACTAACATCTCACAAACCTATGAAACTTGGATCATATAGCCATTAGTTTCAGAGCCAGAACTTACCATCCAGGTCTTTTGACTTCAAGTCTGATAGCCTTGGTTATATTTTACAGAATAACTCACTCCTACCATTCTATCTCTATATGTAGATAGTATTTATATTTTGCTAAATTGAATGATTTGAAGTACAAATATTTTGCCCTTCCCCAAATATCTCCTTCACCAAATCTGTTCTGAGGCCAAAAATTCCTACCATTAAAAATTCACTTCTTTGCTTATAGACATCCAAAAGGAGGATGGGAAGGCACAAAATATATATTTATTTCTCAGTATTTCACACTTTTACCTAGAATTCTCTAACTACACAGGCAGCTAGGTGGCATAGTGTATAAAATCTCACTCCTGGAGGCAGAAGGATCTGAGTTCAGATCTGGCCTCAGGCACTTCTTAGCTGTGTGATCCTGGGCAAGTCACTTAACCCTGTTTGCCTAGCTCTTGCCCTTCTATCTTTGCAAAATTAAAAAATGCAAATAAACAAAAATTCTTACATTTCAAATGAAAGGATGGAACCAGAGAGACTTCAAGTAAGGAGAGTGTGATTTCTGGGAGCAATGGAGATAATACTGCTTGAGGAGCAACTACTGTGCCTCTACTTCTGTAACTACTATATATATATATATGAATCCTGGATCTAATTCCCAGGGACATGTGAAGCTTCTTTAAGTAGCCTATGGAGTTCTTTTCAAAGAGGGTTACTGTGAGCCTTCAATCCATTCTTTTGGAAAATTTGGGTCCCTCCCATGCATACATAGACCCAAGATGATAACTAAAGCCATCTTTGTTGAAAATCTAGATTACTCCTACTGTACTGAGAATGAAATTGTATACTCTGAGCGAAGCAAAACAGAACATCTCTAAACCCATATTGATTTTACATCTTCCAATGCTGTTTTCAGTTTCCATTATAGAAAAACTTAAATTGTGCAAAGTAGAGAAGTAGGTCGATATAGGCTCTGGGCATCCTAATTGCACCAATGAGTCAGGTCCCCCTGAGCAAGGCTTATGGCCTCTGATCCTATTCAGGATCCTTTTAAGGATCCCCTGGGGAATTATGAGTTTTTTCTAATGCTATCAGCTATAGCCCCCATTCTGGTGTGTTCTTTCCAATACCACTCACTAGTTATAGTTAGTTTCTCTTTTAACTAACCTCATGATTAGCACCCCAGCATCATTAAACCATTTAATATAAATTAATTTTCACAAAAGGCTATGTATTTTCTCTCTCTTCTTAAGCCCTCACCTTTTGTCTTAGAATCAATACTGCATATGGATTCCAAAGCAGAGGAGCATTAAAGGCTAGGCAATGGAGGTTAAGTGACTTGTTTAAGGTCACACACCAATTTTGAACCCAGGATCACCCATATCCAGGTCTGGCTCTTTATCTACTGAGCCTCCTAGCTGTCCCCATATATTCCATTATTGGGAAGATATAACAATTATAGAAGTATAAACTATTCTCTTCATCAGAAGTATACTCTCTTCAACCACCGCAGACCCTGGAGAGAGTAGGCTCAAATTTAAAGTAGTTGCTATTTTCACCATAGCAAGATGCCTTCCAAATTTGACGTAGCAGATGTGGAAAGGTGATCAAGAAAATGCTATATTCAACTTTTGTTGGTTTTGGTACTACAAATGACTATACCTCTGGTCTTCCAACCTTTCAAATCTCACAAAATCCCAATTTAAAATCATTCTTTTCCAATACAATTTCAGTTAAGTGCAGGAAACAAAAGACAAAACAGAGACCTAAGCAGTAGCAGGGCCATATGCTCAGGGGCCACATGACAACGGCTTCAATGTAGAGATTGGGGTCTCAGGTCTCTCTCCTGGGGAAAAAAAATCCATTAACTCATTAAAGGCCATTTTCTTCAGAAAACAATCTGTGGAATATTACAGGTCTTCCCTGATTCCTTCTAGTCAGACATTGTTCTTATTTTGACTTTGATAATTTAAAAGGGAGTAATGTTTTCTTCCCTGAATAAGAAGTCTTAGGTAATCCATGCAAAAGTAGTGCTCTTCATGACTCATCTGAAGTCCTATCTTCTGTATGAAACCATGTCTCCCTAGCAACTAGGGCCACATACTTGCATTTATTTTGCATGCACTTTGTATGTACTTGTATATATTCATATTGTTTTGCTGAATAAAATGTAAGCTTTTTGAAGGCAACTACAATTTGACTTTTGTCTTTGTATCATAAGCACCAAATAAACATTTAATGACAATTAGGATGAATTCAGAAAAAATCTGGAAAGATTTACATGAACTGATGCAAAGTGAAGTGAGCAGAACCAGAAGAACATTGTACAGTGACAGCAATATTCCTTGATGAAAAACTGTGAATGGCCAAGTTATTTTCAGCAATGCAGTGATCCACAACAATCCCAGAGACTCATGATGAAATATGCCATTTACCCTCCAAGAAAGAACTGATGGAGTCTGAATGCAGATTGAAACATGGTTTCATTTTCTTTCTTCTTTTTTAATTTGAGATATTTTCTACAAAATGATTAATATAGAAAAATGTTCTATATAATTACACATGTAAAATTTCTATCAGATTGCTTACCATTTTAGAGAGGGGGAGAATAAGGAGGGAAGAAGAGTGAGAAGGGAGAGTATTTTGAACTCAAAACTTAAAAAGAAAATGTTAAATTTTTATTTTTACATGTAGTAAGGGAAAAATGAAACATTATTCAAAAAAAGGAATGGACATTTACTGTAGACAACTCTCACAAGTCCATATACCTAACACCAGTCTCGCTTGAGTCGGATTTCAACATCAGAAATTGTTTAGTGGACATTTGAAACTGTAGGTAGTTGAGATATCTCAAACTCAACATGTTCAAAAATAAATGCCATTATCTTTACCCCCAAATTCAGCCCTTTTCCAAACTTCTTTCTCATTTCTGTTTGAGGGACTACCATTCCTCTCATCACACAGCCTTTCTGTGTCAGAGGCAATACCTGGCCCAGGTTTTTCTGACTCCAAGGCTCTCTCTATCTCTATACCATGCTGCCTTTCATTAGCATATTATATATTAAAAGACAATGAATTCATAGTCAGAGGACCTGGGTTCAAATCCAAGATCTGTAACAATGACCAAGGAACCAAGGGCTTTAAGAAAGTCACATTTTCTCTAAACTTCAGTTTCCTCATCTCTAATATGAGAAAGATGGATTAAATCAATAATTCTTAACCTGGTGTCCATATACTTGGTTTTTAAAAAGATATTTTGATCGCTGTCTTTCAATATAATTGGTTTCTTTTGTCATCCTGTGTTTTATTTTGTCCATCTTAAAATATCATATCTGTTTATGCTAGGCCTGGAGTTGGAAGGACCTGGGTTCAAGTCTGGCCTGAGATACTTCCTAGCTGTGTGACCCTGGGCAAGTCACTTAACCCCAATTGCCTAGCCCTTACTGCTCTTCTGCCTTTTGAAACTTAGTATATATTCTAAGACAGAAGATAATGGTTTTAAAAAGAATATCATTCTGAGAAGGCCATAAGATTAATTAGACTGCCAAAGGATTATATTACACAAACAATATTAAGAACTTCTCAACTAAATGACCTCTTAGCTTCCAAGTTCTAAAACTTTTTATTTTATGATCAGAATTTTATCTCCAAAAAACCCTTTTGGTTAATTATGTCCTTCTTCTGTCCCACCATTCTTCTGGTCTTCCAAGTTCATAACCTTGTTCTCTTCATTTCCTCACTCTCTTTCAGCCTATGTAGTTAATCAGCTTCCAAATTTTATTTTTTCTACACCTACAACATCTCTCAAAACTGACCTCTTTTCTATATACATACATGAGAGGGGAGGAAATATGCTTTTACATAGTGCTACTATGTGCCAGACACTGTCACAACAACACTTTGAGATAGGTGCTATCATTATCCTCATTTTACAGTTGAGGAAACTAAGGCAGAGATTAAGTGACTTGCCCTGTGTCAAGACAGTTAATAAGTGTTTGAATCTGGATTTGAACTTAGATCTTCTTGACTCAGCTCTATTCACTGGGCTACCAGCTGCCTCCATACCACTACTTTATCTTGACTTTCCTATAGTTTTGCAGTGGTCTCCTAATTGTTCTTTCACCTTCAATCTCTCCTCTTTCTAGTTCATCTTTCGCACTGCTTCCAAAGTAATTTTTTCTAAGTGCAAATCTGACCATGTTACCCTCTTGCTCAATAAACTACAGTGGCTCCCTATTATCAGTGCTTTTAGTGTAAGATTTGTGGCTTTTAAAAATCTTTCTCAACATGGCCCCAGCTAATCTTTTCAGTTTCACTAGATATTTCTTCCCCCACCCCTCCTTCTTCCTCCCTCACTTAGCATCATTTACACAGACACTCTTACTGCCATTCAGCCACACTGCCTTTCTCTCTATTCCTCCCACTTAATATTCTTATCTTTCATTTGCTTGCTTTTGCACAGACTTTCCCTCACTGGGAGCTAGAGTACTCAACTCAACCAAAAGAAAGTAAGCTGGATCTCACCCAAGGGAAAATCCCTGTCTCTAGAGGGGTAATCTGGGAATAGGGACATAATGGAGATGGCTCCTTCCTCTCATGTCTTCCCAGAGTCTTTTCCTGAAGTAAGGTTGGACTTTTCCATCTTTTCTCTCAAAGCTAGAAGCCATTTGTAGACTATTTTTATTTGGAGAATCCCTAAAGGTGACTTACATGGAAATTTACAATTATGCAATAAATACAAGTTAAATGTATGTATCAAATTAAGAGACTTGGGATGTTCGTGGGGGAATTTTTAGTTTTGGATGGATACAAAATATTTATTTCCCATAACAGGGAACTATAATACAGACCTATAAAAAAACTGCAATGGTGTCCTGACCCATTATTACAGCCTTGAACATGAGAATAACATTTTATTCCTTTCTTTCTTCTTACTGGTCACCACCTCCAGATCACTCTGATTGTTGAATCCACCAATAATTCCTTTAGTTTTAGTGGAGATTCCTTTTAGATGTTCTTCCTTGATGATATCTATACTCTGCTGTCTTTCCCATCCTCAGTCTACCCAACCAGAAAAAACATAAGCTTTCTTCTTATTTTCTATCACATCGAATTTAACCTTTCATTCTGAATAACTGTGCCCCTCCTTCCATAGCAGTATTGCCTTTAAAGAAAATAATTTTATTTGAGGGGTTGAAGGTGGAGTATGCAGTAGTTATAAATGTTCTTTTACTCTTTAAATTATCTGACATTATAGTCAAAACAGAAATTGTGCCTCCATCAAATGCTTTCTTCATCATGTGTCACAGAAAGAGCCCAAAACGCTTTACAAAATCCATTGCATTTTAAGACCATTTTCAGTATCTGTTTCTATGAATCAAGAAATCCATTTATTCAAGATTGCACATAGAGAATTAATCACAGAAATCATATTATCTTCTTTCTCAAGGACTAAAGTATTTTATCGTTCTTAGCATTCCTGTATGTGGTGATATGAGGTTTTTACATTTGCATTAATTGGAAATATACAAAGTTCATGAAATACTAAAAAGTTCAATACAAAATTATCACTTATAAGTGTTCCAATAAAATGAAGCAAATTATAAGGATGTAACCTCCTTATTTGGATTATACTTGACATGGATGCTTATTACCATCCTTATTACCTTATTATCAACTATTACCAAAATATAACCCAAGAAAACATAACTGGAAGAAGAGACAATGCCTTTAAAAAAAGCTTGAATAGCTAAGTATTTTGAATCTAGAAAAAATAATTATAGCTAACTATCCATAAGAACCTCTAGAATCCAATTCCTGTCTACAGGATGACTGACAAGTGAATTATCTGAAAAAAAAACTTACTGAAGAGTCATTAGAACAATCAAGATAACAATCCTACCTTTTAGAAAAAGGGAATGGGAACAAGTCACTTCTGAGCTAGTTTCCTGGTTGGCAAAATGACCGTTTTGCAAGTAAATGACATTTGAGGTTCTTTCTAGCTCAAAGAATTTATGATTCTTGTCATGAAATCTAGTCCTCAGTATGAAACCTTGAGTTTTATTTAAACAATTTCATTTATTTTTAAATGGACATTGTAGACAAATAGTTGTAATCTATATATGATCTTTTAAGTTTTGAAATCATAATTCAATTATTAATTTTTAAAAGACTGATTTCTAGAAACAAAAAGGTTCAGTCATAATAATTATACCATAAGGAAATATTTTATGACTCCATCCTATTTTTTAAACAATATACTGAAAACAGAGGTACTAATAACATTGAACTTCACTTTCATTCTTCATATTGTTGACAAGGTCTTTATAATAGCAAATATATTTTTAAAAGTACCAAGCTAAAATGTCAGCTTACAGGTTGATACTTAATAAAATATAGATATGATATTTCACGTTTTTAAGAATTAGAAAAATGAATTAAAATATTTGGGGGATATTATGTAACAAATTTCATGTGAAAAATTTCAGACCAACATATTCACACTTAGTTTCTCTAGTTGAAATTCAATGTAATCTTCTTACATTTTCTCTCTATTTTTGAAGGACTAGGACTACAAGTTCATTTAGAATACTTCTGAATATCCTCTAAACAAAACCAAAAATTCACTTTTTAATTTTTCCTTTGAGGGCTTTAATCCTTTTTCTAGTTTGGCTTCCCAGAGGACATTTCTTACAAATAGTGAAGCAGCTTCTTTATCCAGTTTGGCAGTGATTTTCTTGTCTGCAATTTCTTTGACTCTTCTCATATGTATATTATACATATCTCATTCTATTTCCTGCTTTACTGGATGTTCCTTGGGATTAACTCCTTGAGTGGCCAAGAAAACCCCAAAGATTGAATTTGATGTGTAAGCAGAAATTAAATCCAGCTTGGCCTGTTCAAATGGGTCCAACCTTTGTAATAATTCCTTTCTAGAAACTGATGTCATAACCGTTGGCATTTCATCCACAGAACAAAGGGAATTCTCAAATGCTGACAGTCATGATTTTTATTGGATAGTCTTCTGCATTAATTTCTTCTGCCATGTTGAGATGAATATTCTCTACAACAATGCAGATCATAGTCTTTTCATATCAGCCCATTCAATGCAACTCTAGTTCTGCTTTTCTAAGTTATCCACAGGGGCTTCTTACCAGTGTTGCTCTAGACTTTCTTGAGTTCTCCTGACATTTTTTGTATGACTCCTCTGTGTGAATGACACATTTCTTTACAATACTTTTTATATTATATTATTTCATTCCAACCCAAATGGCATAAGATGAGAAGGCCTCTATATGTTACAAATTGCAGAGTTAGAGTATCAATAATAATGAAATCATGAATTCTACCAACTATCAAAATGAAGTGGAACTACCAGAGTGAGAAAACCCTCTCCATGGCATGACTTCTTTTTTCTCTTTTCCTGGTGTGGTAGAGAGTAGGGGCATGGTAGAAGGAACTTCCTGTTGAAAGTAGTGCACCAAAAATGGCAGTAGTTAGTTAAAAAATAACATTGAAATTACCAATGAATTACACTTCACAGCCTATTACTCTCCCTAATGCAAAGTTTATTTCCAGGATTATCTGAATCTGGAATTTGTATGCTAGATTTGTATAGTCTAATAGCATTCTCTTCTTTTGATAAACTAATTCCACCTTGACCTACAATCAATACATTAAATTAGCATTTATCAAGTTAACTAGCATTTATTAAGTTAACTAGCATTTATTAAATTTGTCTCAGACATTGACCACACTTTTCATATCACTTGAGCAAGAAACATGCTTTCTCTTATCTTTTTCCTCGTTTGTTGGTAATACATGGAAATAATGATGATTTTCATGGGATTATTTTGTACTGTGCAACTGTGCTGATGATAGTTAATTTTTGCTTAGTTTTATAGTTGACTCTCTAGGGTTCTCTAAGTATACTATAATATTATCTGCAAAAAGTGATTGTTTTATTATCTTGTTGCCTATGCTTATTCCCTCAATAAGCTAGCATTTTTAGTGCAATATTGAATAATAAAGGTGAAAATGAATATCCCTGCTTCATCTACGATCTCTTAGAAAAGACTTCTGGTCTATCCCCATTATATAAAATGCTTGCTCTTGGTTTTAGATAGATACTATTTATTATTTTAAGAAAGACTCCATTTATTTCTCTATTTTTTAGTGTTTTAATTTTTTAAAAAAATAAGAATGTCTTACATTTGTCAAAATATTTTTCTGAAAGCTGGAAAGCTCTACATGAACTGATGCAGAGCAAAATAAGCAGAACTGGGAGAACATTGTACACAGTGACAGCAATATTTTATGATGATCAACTGTGAAAGACTTAGCTAATCTCAGCAATACAATGATCCAGGACATTTCTGAGGAACTTATGACAAAGAATGCTATTCACCTCCAGAGAAAGAACTATTGGAATCAGATGCAGAGCAAAACATACTTTCCTTCACATTAGTTTATGTATGGTTTAATTTTGGGGTTTGGGTTTTACATGAGTATTCTCTCTTATAACAATGACCAATATGGAAGTATGTTTTGCATGATAATGCATATAAAAGCCAGATCACATTTCTTATCATCTCTGAGAGAGGGGAGGGAGAGAAAGAAGGGGGACAGTTTGGAATCTTATAATTTTGGAAAATGTGTGTTGAAAATTGTTATTACATGTAATTGAGAAAACAAAATACTTGTGAATAAAAAATTAGTTTTCTGCAACTATTAAAACAATCAGGGAACAGCTGGGTAGCTCAGTGGATTGAGAGCCAGACCTAGAGATGGGAAGTCCTAGGTTCAAATTTGGCCTCAGACACTTCCTAGCTGTGTAACCCTGGGCAAGTCACTTGACCCTCATTGCCTAGCCCTTACCACTCTTCTACCTTGGGACCAATACACAGTATTGATTCTAAGACAGAAGGTAAGGGTTTAAGAAAACAACAATAAAGAATCACATGATTTTTGTTCGTTTTGTTTGTGCAGTATTTTAATTAATTGTTCTTTAAAAGTTTGGAAGAATTCACTAGTAAATCCATCTTTTCTTTTCTTTTCTTTTCTTTTCTTTTCTTTTCTTTTCTTTCTTTCTTTCTTTCTTTCTTTCTTTCTTTCTTTCTTTCTTTTGGAGCGCATTGAAGGCTTGTTCAATTCTTTTTTGAGATGAGGTTATTTAAGTATTTTATTTTCCTTTCAATGAATCTTGGCATTTTATATTTTTGTAAATAATCCATCTGTTTCATTTAGATTATAATTGGGCATTATATATATACATATAATTGATATATATTTGGGCAAAAATATCTCATAATAATTGGTTTTTATTTTGTCTTCATTTGTTGTGCATTCACCCTTTTAATTTTTGACACTGGTAATTTGGTTTTCTTCTTCCTTTTTTAAATCAAACTAACCAATACATTGTCCATTTAATTGGTTTGTTCATAAAATTGACTCCTTTTATTGATTAATTCTTTTTATACTTATAATTTTAGTAATTTCTTTTGATTTTCATGATTTTTATTTTGGTATTTAATTGGGCATAAATTTGTTGTTTTTCAAGTTTTTAATTGCATGCCCAATTCATTCATCTGCTTCTTTCTGTTTTAAAAAGTTTCTTTATTGATATAAGCATTTAGATATATAAATCTTCCCTTAAACACCGTTGTGGCTGCATCTCAGAAATGTTTATATATTGTCTCATTATTTTTAATGAAATTTAATGAAATTATTGATTATTATTATGATTTACCTTTTGACCCATTCAGTTGTCAGGATTAAGTTAATTAGTTTCAAATAAATTTTAAGCTATGCTTCAAAAGCCCTTCATTGAATGGAATTTTTAAAAATTACATTATGTTCAGAGAAAGATACATATAATTTATGTGTTTTTTTAGTTGTGAGATTTTCTTGCCCTAATACAAGGTCAATTTTTGTGAAGGTGTCATGTATAGCTAAGAAAAACATACTTCTTTCTGTTCCCATTCAATTTTCCCTAGAAGTCTATTATATACAACTTTTTCTAAGATCTCATTCATCTCCTAAGCTTCTATCTTATTTATTTTATGGTTAGATTTATCTGCTGATATGGGAAGGCTAATGCATTTGTTTATTTAAATCTTTTTGTTGTTGGTGGTTACTAAGTATACAATTTTATCTTTTTATGCTTCTCTTGAGTTGTGTGCTTAAATGTTAAACTTTCTACTCAGTTCTGATCTTTTCATCAAGAATGGTTAACATCTTTTATTTCATTAAATATCATCCCCCCTCCATATAGGATTATATTTAGTTTTTCTGGATAGATAATTATTGGTTGTAATCTTAGCTCTTTTGCTTTCTACTTCTTTATCATGGTAGCTGCTCAATCTTGTGTGGTCCTGATTATGGCTTCATTTGAATGATTTCTTTCTGGATACCTTCAGTATTTTCCCCTTGACTCTAGAGCTCTGTTTTTGTTTGTATGTTTGTTTTGTTTTGTTTTACTATGGAATTCCTGAGAGTTTTCATTTTAGGATTTCTTCCATGAGGTGGAATAAGTACATGGGGAACCTTGTAAAGTCTTTAGGTATTGAGTTGAGGGTTGAACCAGTGCTGAAGACCTAGTTTGGTCTGCCCACAGTATGGAGCCAAGTTGGTAGGCCTCAATCCTGTGGGTTACTGATAACACAGACTGCTCAGAAGGATGTACAAAAAGATCTTGATTTATTTGACAGAACTTAGGATGAGTTTGTAGACCAGGACCAGGAAGATGGAGATCCCTAGCTCTTATCAGTTCTAACTCCTTCTCCCCTCCTGACCTGTAAGGGTTGCTTATGTCCCAATAAATTGGACTGCTTTAAATTACTCTATCTGTCTGCCTAAGATTATTCTAGCTAACTATACCTGGCACTAATTGGTCCACTGAAAGAAACAGGGTCAATAAAGTCTAGGTAGATGAGTTGGATAGAAAGCCCAAAAAGGTTGTATCCTAGGTGGTCTGGCTCTATTATGCAAGATAGAGATTGGGTTCTTGGCAGCTCACACAGAATAGATGAAAATGATGATAAAGACAAGAACTGGGTCCCAGGATCAGGATTTTAGGATCAAGAAAGACTTCTTGAGATTTGGGAACTTCTAAGGTGAGTCAGGAACTCAGCTTCTTGCTCCAACCCGAACCAAAGGCCACAGGAAGTAACCTCCTGCTCTCATCAGTGTCCAGAAATCAACCAACCCCCTTGGAATCTATTAAAAAGAAGTTCTCAGTGCCCAGAACAGTGCTTTGCACTTAGTACACACTTAATACATATCTTTTGGATTGAGTTGAACATGAACCTTTTGATACTCTTTTTTTTAATAGGGCAGCTAGGTGGTGTAGTAAACTCATCTTCCTAAGTTCAAATCTGGTCTCAGATCTTTATAGCTGTGTGACTCTAGGAAAAAACCCCTAAGCGTAT
The DNA here is from genome assembly GCF_016433145.1 of Gracilinanus agilis. Taxonomy (NCBI): domain Eukaryota; kingdom Metazoa; phylum Chordata; class Mammalia; order Didelphimorphia; family Didelphidae; genus Gracilinanus; species Gracilinanus agilis. The sequence goes on from NC_058133.1 coordinate 128,985,549, forward strand.
TGGCCTCAGTTTCCTCATCTGCAAAATGAGCCAAAGAAAGAAATGGTAACCCATTACAGTATCTTTGCCAAGAAAACCCCAAATGGAGTCACAAAGAGTTTGATATGACTAAACAACAGCAACTAGTTTTTTAAAGTATCTAGTCAAGAATGATTCTGTGTTGTCAGATGAAGAATTGGCTACTGGTCACAGTCAAGTTTAGACATTCCCTGCCCTCCCCCTTTGGTTTTCACCAAAGGAAGAGTGAACTTTCATAACATTATTATTTCCTTTTCTCTAACAGGGTAATGCTGAGGGATGTTTTAGAAAGCATCCAGCAGATGTCGCTGGAGAATCAGTTTCGGTCACAGACTCCCTCTCTCAGTCCTCAGCTGGATGGAGAGAGACAGATGGGATGGACAGACCCCTGCTGTTGGTTCCAGAGAAGTGCAATCCTGACCCCATTCCCAGACTTAATGGGGCCAGGGACCCCTTTGGGAATCTAACAAACTCCCCCTAACAAGCTTGGTTATTGCTAAGCTCTGAGCTTCGTAGGGGGTGCAGCCAGTGTGGCCAGAGGCTAAGCAAGAAGAAGAGATTAGAGGTTTTAGAAAGTGTATAAAGATTTATTTTGATCTGAGGCTATGTAACTGCCCATTGCCCTAGGGAGAGAAGACAAGAACTCAGAAACACCACTATGTCACACACTCAGCAGTACCTGGAGGTGACCTCACCGTTTCTAAGTGATCCTTGTTTCATGTTCCAGTAACCCTGGTTTATTTGCTTTCTATTATCTCCAGGTCTTTACTACTTTTCTCTCAGTCTCACAAGGCAGCTGCTACTCCTTTCCTTCCAGATTGTTCCTGTCTATTCCTACTTTTCACCACTCTGGCTTATCCAGCTTCCTGATCTCTACCCGTTTTGGCAAACTTTCCTGACTCCAGATTCTCCTTAGCTGTCAGAATGGCTTTCAGGGGGTTCCAGATCTCATTTTAAAAAATTTTATATGGAAGAGGGAAGGAAGAAAGGAAGGAAAGGAAAGGAAAGGAATTGAAAGGAAAGGAATTGAAAGGAAAAGCATTTTCTTTCTCCTTGTTGTTGACCCTTTTCTTTGGGAATTAATTTTACTTCTTTCCCTCTCCTAAAAATTGGTCTTTCCATCTCATGGACAATTTTGAACAGTAATGTCCTCTTCTTGGCATCCAACTTGGTGGTTCAACAGTTGTTACTCACTAGAGGCAAGAAAGCAAGCAACACATTCAGTTTAATTAGGCAAATCCTCAGAATGCTAAAGAGAAAACTAGGATTACATCACAGGAATACAGTGGAAATCTTTACAGCTGATCCTGGGGGGACAAAACTAACACCCATCATATTATCTGCATCAAAACTACCTTTCCCTCTGCTTATTACTTTGGAGAATATGATTTGGCAGATACTATATCTGAATCTGTAAAATAACAAGCTTTTGCTTCTCACCAAGACCACGATTTTTGCCTCTATTGCTTGAATTCCTAGCTATTCTTCAAAGAGCCAGCAGAGTGCTGGAGGATAGAGTAAAGTACCTGGACAGGAAGACTTGAGTTCAAATTTGGCCTCAGAAGGTTACCAGCTCCTGGGGAAGTTATTCAACCTCTCTGTGCCTCAGTTTCCTCATCTATATATATATATGTATATATATATATAAAACAAGGATAATGATATTTGCCTTTTGGGGTTGTTGGGAGGATAATATGAGATAATATTTGTAAAGAGATTTGTGAACTTTAAAGTGGTAGAAAACGCTAGCTATTGTTAATTAGGCAGTTCAAATAATATCTCCTACATAAAACCTTCCCTGATGGTCTCTGATTTTTGGCAGTCTTCCTCCTTGGATCCCACATAGCATGTTATCTTGCACCTCTCTAATGTGCTCATCAGACAATTTTGATGATTACAAGACACTAATGTAAGATTTATAATGGGAGAGTCCACGTCTGTCTTATCTAAACTTTGTTCTTTTCCCATAACCTAGCACAGTTCTCTGAAAGCAGTAGGCATTTCATTCAAGTTTGTTGAACAAGTAAAACTAAGACTCTGTGTCAGAAGAAAAGGGGTGAGATCGAGGAAAAGGGACAGACCCAAATAGCTCTCTGAGGCTCTGTAACTAGATACTGTATGCAAGCAAACACAGAGTTTGGGAGTAGGGACAATGCTTAATGCGAATGAGTTTTCATTCCCCTATCCCCAAGTGCCCTACATCAAGTTTACAGCAAATGGGACGTGCCAAACTGGTGGTATTCTATTTTCTCCTCCCTACTTTGCCATTCCCCTGCACTCAAAGTTTAGTTCTATTTAGAATGCCAGGGAAATAGTCTGATTCTGAAATGTGCCTGGAACTCCATTTTGGAGTGGCATTGTTCTGCTTTAATATTGTCCCGGGAGGGGGGTGGGCAGCTGGGCAGCTGGGCAGCTCAGTGGATTGAGAGCCAGGCCTAGAGACGGGAAGTCCTAGGTTCAAATATGACCTCAGATACTTCCTAGCTGTGTGTCCCTGGGCAAGTCATTTGACCCCTATTGCCTACCCTTACCACTCTTCTGCGTTGGAGCCAATACACAGTGAGGGTTTAAAATATATATATATATATATATAATTGTCCTAGACGGATGCAGTGGAAGTATATATTTTTGGAGGACCCCAAGAGAAACGACTACTTTGTCATTATTTATCTGTATATATGTGGGAGACCCTGTGTGTATTTGGCAATAAACACCCAGCAATAAAGGCATCGAACAGAACGATAGGCAAAGTGCAAGCAGATTACTGATAATTCAGCCAGTCAGTCAAAAAAAATTTTTTTGAAGGATTCTATTTATTTATTTATTTTAAGACTATAGAAAGATGGACAGCGAACAAGCTGTGGAGCCTGGAAAAGCCGAGTTCAAGTTCTGCCTCTGGTACACACTGGTGAAGTGAATTCGAGCAAATGATTTAACGTCTTGGTGCTCTCGGCAACTTTCTGAAACTATGAGTTGCAGAAAATACCACAACTTGCTTCCGTAGAGGGGGTTTCTTCGTCTGGAAGTTTCTTATCCCGAATGAAGTCACAGATCCAACTATTCTCCCTTTTCCTATACAATGATTTTGTTTGTTTCATTACGTACACAACGGAGTTTTTAGATTATTTTAATCAGTGTTGTTTTGAAAGCAGATAAGGAAGGTGTCCATTTTAACCCTTGCATATTTTTGATTAGGTAATAAACACATCGGCGAATCGAATACTCCATTCACCCTGAGTTCTTGGATCTAAAGCCCATTTTTACGTCTCAGTTGATAGACCTGAAAATCTTGGGTGCTCAAGGGAGCTGGGAACCACGGGTGGGAGAGAGGGGTATTTTGGGAGGATGGTAGAGTTGCAATAACCCTTTCAAATGCAAGATTGCTTTTTGTATAGTAAACTTTAAGAATGTAAATCCTTTATCTTCAGCTGTTCGATCCCTGGTCTCTCATGATGTGTCTTATTGGCAACTAATGCTGGAAGAGTATGTACAATCCATCAGTACAGTTTCTCTCTCTCTCTCTCTCTCTCTGTGAGTTTTCTACAATGTGGGGGCGGGGGCGGGGCGGGGAGGGCGTTGCTCAAATTATCCAAACTATTGTCACTACTCTCAATTTCAATTTGCCTGTGTAGCTAGGCTCCAGAGAAACTGGATTCGGAGAGTAAACTCTTCCTATAATAACCTCCACTCTCTTTGCTTCCGCAATGTGGAGCAATTCTGTTTCCCAAGTCTAGAGTCCGCGCCGTCTAGACTGGTCGGGGTTGATTCCGTTAGGTAAGGCTCCCTCGCTCTCAGCTGGCTTCCCAGCACTTGTCGTCTTGGCCCGCACTGGCTCTCTTCCCCCTCCCACGACGCCCCGGGGGTCTCCTAGCCCGTCTAAATAGCTCCCAGCCAGTTCATTTCTCCGCGGCTTGGAGCCGCTCGGAAAGCGAAGATTAAAGGGGAAAGTCGCGGCTGTATATTTATGCTTTCATTACTAGAAGGGAATTGATTTCCGTGCATTTATTTTGGTAGTTGTAATACACAAGGGCGGATTTGCGTCACCCGAGCAACTTGTCGGTGGAGATAAAGTTGCACAAATATTGAAAGGGGAAGTGCTAGGAGTCATTATAAAGTTTTTCTCCGGAAGAAATAAGGATTTCTGCTGTATCCTAAAATACTAAAGCCGCTTCTATTTTGGGGACCAATCTAGCAGGCACATCCGCTCATTTAGTCCGAGTTTGAGCCCATCAAAAAAACAGGAGATGACCTGAACTTCGGCAAGCTTGGAGTTTCCTGCAGCATTCTTGCGCCTAAATAAAGGGAAGGAGGAAGGGGGGAAAGGGAGGGAGAAAATGAAAATGGGGATGGGAGGGGGAGCGAGACTTCTTTCTCTCTTCTGTGGCCTGGAGTTAAGGCTAGGGGCCTCGGGGATCCCTGATGCCACTGGAAAAAAAAAAGTTAGAGGGAAGAAAGGAGAGATGCATGCACACCCCATCCAGACCCCTGGAAAGGGGCGGCCTTTGGCTCTCATCTCAGGGTGAGGGACACTCCAGGTCCTCAGCTGAGCTTGGGGGCGTTGGTTGGCCAGAATCTAGGGAATAGATTATTCCCTAGAGATATAGCCTGCAAAAAGAGGGAGCCTAGGGTCTAGGAGGTGCAGAGCTAAAGATGCGGGAAGTTAGCATTCTTTCCTCAGAGCTTTCGCCAGAAAGCGAAATTCAGGGTGCGGGGAGATTGAGCTTCCTGGGTGTAGACTGGATGTGGAAAACTCGCTAACAATTCTTGCACGGAGTGCTTGCCTGGTCTTGGGCAGAGAATGGGCAGAAATTCCTACTTTGGAATACTTCTCTCTCTCCCTGGGCCTCTCAGTTCACAGCGTCCCTCGGACCTCCTTCTTCACCCCACGTACTGATTTGTGAACTCTTCTCCTCAGAGGGAACCCGGGACCCAGACATCTGGGAGGTAATCCAGGACCCAGGCAGCATAGGGACTACGCAGAGGTGGGGCTGGTGTGGGGGCCTCATTCCACCCGGCAGCTCTGCATCATCTCACAAGCCTGTTCTCATTCCCAAGTCCCCCCAAATCATAGCATCGAGGGAAGAAGGGAAAGCGTTTTATGGAGAGATAATCTGGCGTCGCTTCTTCTGGTGGCTGTCCCGGCTCCAGTTAGTGCACTGTGGCCTGGGAATATTTCCCCCGTTAAGGTCTGGGAGGTCGCCTTTGGAGCTGCTTCCCGTTGCGGAGATGAGCAGAGTTAGGCGACTGGGGCCTGGCAGCAACCTGCAGAAGGACTAGTTTTGGCCTCTGTCAGACGGCTTGTCACCTGGGCCAAATTAATTAGTGAATGTAAACGGCTGTGTCTAGTCAGAGTTGGGGAAAGGGCTGCAGGAAAATTCAGCTGCCTGGGGACCAGATGTCAGTGGTTCTGTTGATACCTGAATGGAACTACCTTGCACGTCCCTGGCTAAATCGTGAGTCTAGTTTGCCTGAAAGGAGATGCTGGACCACAAGTTCCCTGGCCCGTCTGATGTTTCTTCCACTCCGCGGTCCCGGTGAAGACGGCAGCCTAGTTGATCCATGGAGCGAATAGGTCCCATGTACTTTCTGGGCTTCGTTCGAATTGGTTTGTTTTCCAACTTTGAGCTTTCGACTTTGGTTCTGCATTTAGAAACCACCTGGCAGCCCGATTTCGGACAAGGTCACGCTCCTCTCCTGATTCCCCAGCCGTCAATATACACACTCCATTGTTCCATCATCACTATCTGTGGAAACAAAGTCTGGGCCCTGAGTGGAGGAGGAAAGAAAAAACTCAGTTTAAAAAAATGCAAAAAAAAAAAAACAATTTTGACGTCTAAGGGAGAGGATAATAAATAACTGCTTCGTGGGCAGATCATCTTCCGCCAGAAAGTAAAATATATAGGTTCGCAGCATAGGCAGGATTAGAATCGCCTGAAATTAATTAACAAAACCCAAAGCCTGACCCTTAGAAAGTCATAGTAGGTTTAACGACTCTCTTTGTGTTCTTTAAAAAAACAAAACCAAAAACAAACAAACAAACAAAAAACCCTTTTCTTTCTCTCTCTTTCTGTGAATGTCATAACATTCCTGACGAAAGATGCTGGAAAGTCAACTAGTAAATTAGAAAACCAAATATGCTCTAGGTTAAAACATATTTTCATATTCATTTGTTCCTGGAAAAAAAAAACCAACAACAAACAAACCTACTGATTCCTTTGAGTGGCCTATGGTTTGAGGGACGAGGGCTTTTGCTATAACTCAACTTTGGAATAATTTCGCAAAATAAACTTGTAGAGACTTCGGCGAAAGACCCCTCCCTACCACCTTAGAGTCTAGAAACCCAAATCGATAATGGGAGACATAAACCATGCCTAGACACATTTACTTTGTGTTTTTTTTTTCTTGAGGCTGTCCACGGAATGCTACTCTAGCATTAATCAATTCAAAGTATAGCTGCTGCGGGAAGTAAGTTGCAAAAGCGAAGATAAACTCAATCTGGGCATGTGTCGGTGAGAGGCCGAAGTATTTCCTTTAACCTAAAGCAGAGGACAGGAACGAGGGTGGCTCGTTTGGGGAAATCTGAGAGCTTTCAGAATACAGTCTTTCGTGGATAGAGCGAAGGATTTGGCTTCATCTCAGGGAGATATTTGTGGACATCCATCTTATTTTCTTTGAAACCTCACTAGTTCAAGTTGTCACTGAGTGACAGCTTTGAAGGGAACCCAATTTGCAGCCGCCCCGCCTCCTTGTTCTAGGGATATCCCCGAAAGCAACGAGGAGCCAGTAGATTTAAACACAATCTTGCAAGCTAACGGGGAAAAGAGAGGAGAGCTTCCCAGGGAGAAATGCTAGCTATTTATAAGACATAGTCCTTGTTTCTTGGGAGAAATTTAAGCTGAGGGAAGGGAGCATGGGATGAGGGAGGGAAAGAATCCAGATTAGAGCAATTAATAGGAAATTAAGCACTACACTGGGAAGTCAGGGAATTGATGTCGCACTTTGAAATAGATCAAGAGATTCTCTAAGAGATCTCTAGTAGGGGGATTTAGGGAGCCCAGTAGGGCCTTATTACCAAACCTTTCCTTCTTTCCGATATGGATGAAGGTATAGGGGTGCTTTGGGGCCAAGGAGACCAGGGTTTTCCCTTTAGAAAAAAGATACAAACAGAAAAAGAAGCAGACTCCAGAGGTTGCAGCCACTACTTTGGCGTGGTCTGGGCGTGACCAACCCTACTGGCAACTCCTCTTCTTCCTAATCCTTCCCTCCGTCCGTTTCCCATTGGCTGTAAGTAACACCAATGAGCATCTAGGTTGAGGTCCTACCCCAAGGCTGACTCAGAAGCTGCAGCCAAAACTGAGAGTTTTTAAGAGTTGTTTTTTTAAAATTATAATTGTTACTGTTGTTTTAAATTTAGCTGTTAGGGTTTGGTTGTTGTTTGGTTTTTTTTTTTTTTGTTTTGTTTTTACACACCTCCCCTTCTCCTTTTTTTTTCTATACTCTTCCCGAGAGCGCTGTGTGTATTTGGGGGTGGAACGGCCCCCCCTCCTACCGCCCCCGCCGCCCCGCACCTCCCCACCTCCCAGCGGCCCCTCACTGGTCTTCGGCCCGAGCCGAGCGCAACAGCGCAGAGCGGTCCTTAAAGTGGGTGGAGAAGCAGTCGGGGGTAAAGAAAGTGACTGACTAGGACTGGAGCCTGGCCCCAGCCTCCGGCTTACGAAGTTTCCGCGTCTTCAGTCTTCATTCTGGGCTCGGAGCAGAAGCGAAAGCGATTCGTTCTTTTCTCCTCCTTCTCTGGCCTCCAGTAGACAGCGCCACCACTGCACCCCACCCCTCCCCACCCCACTCCACCCCCGGCTGCCGGCGCTGTAGCGGAGGCAGCGGCCAGCGAGCGAGGATGTTCGCGGCGGGGCTGGCTCCCTTCTACGCCTCCAACTTCAGCCTCTGGTCGGCGGCTTACTGTTCTCCGGCCGGAGCAGCGGGCTGCTCTTTCCCCCTGGATCCAGCCGCGGCCAAGAAACCCTCCTTTTGCATTGCAGATATCCTGCACGCGGGTGTTGGGGAGTCGGGAGCAGCAGCCGAGAGCCTCTCGGGGGGCTCTTCCACGGCCCTCACGGCTCACTTGGGCGCAGTTCACCCTCACGCCCCATTCCAAGCTGCCACTGGATCCCCCTTGCGACCTACTCCAGTGGTGGCGCCCCCCGAAGTTCCAACTGCGTTCCCTCAGAGGCTGTCTCCACTCTCGGCCGCCTATCACCACCACCATCATCACCAGCAGCCACAGCAGCAGCAGCAGCAGCCACAACAGCAGCAGCAGCAGCCGCCTGCACCACCACCACATCGGCCCGGAGCCATGCAGTCCCAAGCCCCCGGGGCGAGGATGCTAGCGAACCCTCATCACCACAGTGGTTCAACTCCAGCCCCCTCCAGCAAGGATCTCAAATTTGGGATTGACCGCATATTGTCGGCGGAGTTCGATCCCAAAGTGAAAGAAGGCAACACATTGAGAGGTAAGTCCCAGATCCAGAAACCCACGTCGGGCCTCTCCTTGACCACTGATCTTCCTGACACTTTTCCCCACCCCCACCCAAGCCCCCATGTTATTCTAAGTCTCCTTGGTTTTGTTTTGTTTTATTTAATAGGATGGTTTTGGGAAAAGGAAGGATGGGGAAGGAAACGGATCTATTTTGTTGTGGCATTGCTAAAATTTAGGCTTAAACCTTGCCTTTTCTAAAAAAAAATCATTCTCTCATAAACATTTCTTAAAATACTCAATTGTTTTCTATATGTTCTGGATATACTCGTTTTGTGTTCTCTGTATACTCACTCACCTATCGGTAGCTAGAATTGCCGGTCTTTGAAAGATTTTCTGTTCCTTTTTCTCTGTTCTCTAGTAAAATTCCCCTAGAGAGGGTATAAAACGTGGAGGAGCAGGTAAAAATTCTTAAATCCTGAGAGCCTTTGGGTTCAGGCTATAGAACGAAAGACTCCCCCATATTGGAGAGGTCTAGAGAACGAAGTACAGGACTGCAGGAAGGACTCTTCTGTTTATATAGACAGACACTTTGACAGGTGACTTCGTTATGTAATTTAAACCAAAATACTTTATATATACAGGTGTATTGCGTATATCTGCACGCACCCTGTGCTTTTTTATATTTGTAGATTTAATATTTGGCTTAAGGACGGCGGGAGGAGAGGGGATGTCAAGAAGTGACAGTCCATGATTCCCAGATAAGCCTCCTCTCATACTAATCTCTTAGAAAAGTAGGAGAAAAGGGAGAATGAGGGAAGAGCATAAAGTATCACGTCTTGATTCGAGTGTGTGGATTTACTAGAGGTGTAACGTGCTCTCCTTGTTCCTGTGCTGACAGATCTTACCTCCTTACTAACCACCGGCCGGCAAACTGGGCTTCACCTCCCCGCTTTGCAGCCTTCTGCGGGCCACTTCTTCGCGTCTCTAGATCCTATTAACGAGGCCTCTGGTATCCTGAGTCCCTTAAACTCAAACCCGAGAAGTTCAGTTCAGCACCAGTTTCAAGACACTTTTCCAGGTACAGAAACCCTGCTGCCCTATTCCACACTGAGAATTCAGGTCTTGTAGTCCCTGGGGATAACAGGTGACAGTCAGCTCCCCAATCCAATGGAGCCAAAGTCTCAAATATGAGACCTGCTTTCTACTGAACCGCCCCCCCCAACACACACAAGCCATTGAGTCCAGAAAGCCCCATCAGTGTTCTAAAAAAACAAACAACTTTGCTTTGGTGGGTAGATAAATGATCGAATGTGAACAATTTCCTATTAAGTGATTGAAGGGCACTGCCACATTTCAAAGGTCTTTCTTTATAAGAAGTGGGGGTGGGGTGCCTGCGAAGGGCAGGGCCCACTGCAGTAGGACCAGGAAATGGGGGAACTGTTCTCATTCTTAATATGTGACTGGATCAGCTGGAAGGAAAGCATTTCAGCAAAACTATGGCTGCAAGTTGATTTTAAAGTTATCAGTAATCTTGTAGTAAAGGACTTAAAAGATGAGAGATAGACACACATAGAGATGGAAATTTGAGGCAATTATCTGCATTATCGAAACCAAAGCACATTTTTTACCAATGCTATACAGTGAAGAGGTAAATGTATTTATTTAGTTTTATTCTTTGAGTTTTCCAGATAACTGCCTCAATTCTCCTTTCCATTTAGCGTCCTAATATTGACAGATTTGTTTCATCAAACTTATTCTGTGGAGAGAACAGAAAATCCGTGGGTTGAATTCTCAAGGGAACTCTATAATCTGTCAGAATACATAGTTTCAAATACATTGAACCTGTTTTGTCCCTACACGAAAACCCATTTACACTCTCCGGTATTTATCAATAACGTGGCTTCGCTTCTTTTCTTCCCTTTCTTTCTCTGGTTTTCCCCATCCCCTTGCCTTCCTTCCAAACCCACAGGTCCCTATGCGGTTCTAACGAAGGACACCATGCCTCAAACATACAAGAGGAAGCGTTCTTGGTCTCGTGCGGTTTTTTCCAACTTGCAGAGGAAAGGTTTGGAGAAAAGGTTTGAGATTCAGAAGTATGTCACGAAGCCGGATAGAAAGCAGCTAGCCGCGATGCTGGGCCTGACAGATGCTCAAGTAAGATTCCTTAGCTGCTGCTGCTTTCTAACTTAAGACTGTAGGTCCCAAACATGCAGGCCCTCCCGGAGGGTTGTTCGCGCTTAGATTCTTGTTCTCTTTAGTTCCCTTCCTTCTCAGTCTTTTGCGTCTAGGGGGACCTTCCTTCCCTTAATTTTCGATCTTTCAGGGTAATGCTCCTCTGAAGGTGGAAACTCATTTTTAAAAGTACTGTTACCTCTTTACTGATGAAAAATAAAATCTCGAATTTCTTGAGGCTTTATTGAAATTCACATTTTGTTGCAAAGAGCAGAGTGGATGGGTGGGGGTGGGGAAAGAGAGAAACTGGGGAAGAAAAAGGCCTTAGCCCAGCCCCAAAGATTTATGTCAATATACCCTGCCTGTTTATTTTGGCCAATAGAGGAAAGTACAACCAAGAAAGCCAATAGACCGGGGGAGATAATAATTATATACTAGGCTGAATTGTAGTTCTCTGTATGAGGCAGATTATTTCAAAGGAGATAAAAATTCAAAAGTCGAGAGAATTTTTTTCCTCCTCCCTCAGCCGCTGTTGCTGCCGGATTGTGAAATCCCTCCTTGTGAGGAAGTGAAAACCTCTTTTCAAACGGAATTATTTGCTCTCCCCCCCACCCCCACCCCCTCAATTGGGAGAGGAGTACTCTAGTTGTGGACTCGCAGAAGTCAGTCGAATTTTCTAACTCTGCGGTCTCTGAGGAAAGATTCGGTTTCCTGAACAGAGAGAAAACTGTTTTTTTTTTTTCCGTAAAACACGCAAGGGCTTTTCAGCAGGTTTCATGCGTTTTTTTTTAAACCTCCAACACACACACAAAAAAGAAATCTATGAATATGCTAATTAGATTAAAACAGGCTGAAGTACCAAGAATTCAAGAGACTTGAGATTTTAAGAAGTCCCTATTGCTCCGAGTCTTTGAAGATGGGAAGAAGGGGAGAGAAGGAGGAGGAAGTTTCTTTCTCCTTCTCCTTTCTTCTTCCTTTCCCAGCTCAGATCACGGGAACAAACCCAATCACCTCCTGCTCTTCTCTCGTTCTTTCTGTCATTCTAACTTGTGATTTTGACCCCACCCCTCATCTCCCAATACACCCCACGGATCTGCCTTAGCCGTTTTCCACCAGCTGCGGATGTTATTTTTAAAAGTGAAGCTGGAACTTGTGTGAACGCTATGTGTCCCCCAGGGGCAGCATGTATAAATATATACATATATATGTATATTTATATGACTTCTCCTTCACCCCCACCTTTCTTATTTTCACGTTTTTAAAAATTCTGGCATTTTCTGAACCCCAAGAAAAAGCGGTGTATCTCCTAATAATTCTAGGCGGGGGAGTCTTATCAACCACTCAGCACAGACAGGCCTGGGAATGCACTAATTGTCAGTGCTTACTCAGCCCCTGGTGCTGAGACTCTCTCCTCCTACTCCACTCCCATCCCCAACTTGATCTCTCCTTGGTCAAACTCTTTCTTCTCTCTCCGTCCCCTTTCCCCCCTTTCTCTAAACGTCTTACTAGGCTACTGGGTACTAGGCATATTTAAGTCTAGCTATTAACATAGGCTCTAACTTGAGGTGGGCAGTGGTGACGGGAGAGAACATAAAAGGGCCAAGCAGCCTGGGTCTGTGGGGATGTCGACAACGAACGAAGAACTCACACGGTCCCTGGCTCTGCAGAATCTGAGTGCATGGGATCTAGAGCTTAAATGGGGGAAGGGACCAGAAAGAAAGCTGCAAGGTGGCAATAAGGACCAACAGGGAACTTCAGTTTCATCTCTCATTTTTCCTGCAGGTGAAAGTGTGGTTCCAGAACAGGAGAATGAAGTGGCGCCACTCCAAGGAAGCACAGGCCCAAAAGGACAAAGAGAAGGACCCGGCTGAGAAGCTGCAGGGAGGTGCTCCAACTGCCGAATGTGAGAGAGAGGACAGGAGCCCCAGCAGGTCGGAAGGGGAGAGCGAGAGCAGCGATTCGGAGTCCCTGGACATGGCCCCCAGCGACACGGAAAGGACTGAGGGGACTGAGCAGCTCTTACACCAGACCAGCGTCATTAAGTCCTCTCCTTCTTCCTCTTCGACTTCCTCGTCCTCCACCAGCCCCAACACCACGACCACCACGACCACCACGACCACCACCACGAGCAGCAGCGGCAGCAGTAACAGCATGAACAGCATGAACAGCAGCTGCAGCCCAGAGCTGCAAACGCCACTGCCTCTCCACTGCACCGCTAACGAAAGCCTGGAGCCTGCTCCGCTTGGTGGCCTATAAGCCAGCCTGGCAGCTAGTCGCCTGGCAGAAGGGAAGAGTTGTGGAGGTTGGAGAAGTTCTTTCTGTGAACCCCCTGGCATTTGGGCCAGTTTGCTAATTTATATCATGGACCAGGTATTACCAAAAGGACCATAGAGGCCCAGGCAAGGGCGGACCTCCTTTCTGTACATATACTCTGCCTCCTTTGTGTGACTATCCCGGAGCTTTCTCCTTATACTAAGAGGGAATCACAGATACTGATACCCCCACCTCCACTTTCTCCAACAAGATCCAACACTTTCCTTGACCCAAACAAGTCTTAAAAAAAAATGGAGGGGTGGGGAAGGGAGGCGGGAGGCGGGAAGAAACACTGTGAAGTGTTTGACATAACTGCTCTCCCCTCCCCAACCTCCCCTGTGGTCGCATTGCTTTCTGTATTCTGGCCCAGGACTTGCTGCATTGGGAACGACTCAGTCATGTAAATAAAAATGTTTATTACGGTTTGTAAAGCCCGCCTGGCTTGTCGGGGGAGGGGAGGCTCCCGGAGTCCAGATGCGATGCAGCTTGAGATCTCGGCCTTCACCCACTGCCTATCAAGAGAGAGGCGCTAAGAATTAGGGGCAACAGCCCCAAACCTCCTGAAACGACGGCGCTTTGCAAAGACCTAGTACCAGGAAAGTGCCTTCTAAGGGTGTAGTTGGTAACAATCACAATGACAGAATAATTAGTTCATTTTCCAGCTCGAAGGAATGCTTCTCAATCTATTTGGGCGGCATACCTGCTGGTGGGTTCTCATTCTTCTGAGAACCTGGGTAGAGTCGGGTGGGAAGTGAGAATGGGCGTCAGGCAGCAGCCCCAGTTCGGCTTTTAAACTAGAAAGCAGATCGACTTTCACTAACCGGTTTGTAGCAATTCCACGTCCGCAAGTTCTTTAGCCTGAAGTCTTCCCCGGGCGCTTGTGGGGGGACTGTTAGCTCAGCTGTTCTAATAGAGTAGGGTGCTAAGGCCTGGAGGATTCTAAACACCAGACAGGAGAGCTAATGTGTTTATGGGAGGTGCAGGCTAGGCCGCCTCTAGTTCTGGAGGTCGCTGGATTATTATTGTCATTTATTAAGAACTTCACGCAGATAAAAGGCCAGAAAAAGATGGGGGTGTTAGGGAGTTCTATTACAGGAGTCCTTAACCAGTGACCCATAACCTCCCAAAGAGGTAAATAGATTTCAAGGGCTCCCTGGACTTGGTTGGGAAAAAATTATGTCTTTATTGTCCCTAACTTCTAACTGATATTTAACCTTTCCTTCAAATATTTTAAACATTGTTCTGAGAAGAGGTCTATAGGTTTTTCCAGACTACCAAAAGGGTCCATGACATAAAAAGATCTAGAATCCGTACTTTAGTCCCAGGTGCTCATTTAAAGATAGAGAAACTGAGACCCTGGTCACACAGCTATATAATATAAAGTCTGGACCTGTGCTCTCAACTTCCAATACTGTACTCTTCCCACAACTCCATAAAAGTCTGAGGGCAGTAATACATCCTACCTCCACCCCAATAAGAAAATTTGAATTTTAGTTTCTTTTATTAGTGGGGCCTCATGGTGATACTATATGCAAGATTTTCTTGGAAGACCAAAAAAAAAAGAAAAACATTTCTAGGAGTTACAACAGCCTCAAGTGCCTCTACTCTCACTGTCAGGGTGTGTAGATCTTCAACTGAATGCTTAATCATCAGATCTAATAGAGAAAATTAATGGAGAAACTTTCAGAAGAACTAAAGGATGGTGAGTATGTCTATGTCCTTCTGTGACTGTCTCTCATACACACTCCTAGGTTGAGAAAGAAAAATACTGAGACTCCTATAATTAGTGAATATGCTCTGACCAGATTGAACAGTGTACCCCTAGTCCTTCATGCTCTAACTTCCAGAGTCAATTTTTAACGGGGCGAGAAAGTAAGAGCATGGTACCTGGGAAGGCTTCAGGCTGCAATAAGAAAATTGAGACAGTTGCCTTAAGGCATTTGATATCAGCCTCTGTGTTCAGTATTTACTTCTCTTGGTTCCACAGCTACAAGAGCCCTGAGCGAGAGAAGACAACTTTCTGGGGCATCTTCTTTTCTTCTGCAAATAGTTGTGTTTCTTTCTTTGGAAGTAGTCAAGGTCTGCTATTCTGCCCCTCGAACCTTCAGCGTCCTGACGAGCACAACTTTTTTCTTTCCAAGAATCATCAGAGTTTGCTTCAGTAGAGAAAGTAGGCTCAATATTTAACTGGCAACAGGCTCACTCACTCCTTCCAGACCAGTTCTTTTTAAGTTACAACTTTTTACATAGGGACCCTCTGAGGGGGAGCTGAGAAAAGGAGACAGACTATGATGGCAGGTTGGGGAGGAGATAAGGTAAAGATAAAATGTCCCAAGGATGCCCAAATAAAAATAATTTATTAATTATTATTTAATTATTAAATTAAAAAGCCCCAAGGGCAGTAAAAGTGAGAGTGATCTGGAATACCAGATATTGTGCAATGATTCTGATGCCAAAAAAAAAAAAAAATGTCATTGCCTTTTGAGGGCCTCAGGGAAGGCCTTTAACTACCTATTCCATATAGGGGTCATTCCTTAAATATATCTTAAATACCAAATTGTCTTAATACAATAATAATCATAATGATAATTCATGTTGTTTTATCCTTTCTGAATATTTGAAAATTAACAAAAGTAGCAGCCTTTGTGCCATGACACTCTGCAGTTTTGTAAAGCATATTCCACTATCCTCCACTGTTGAAAGTCATCTGTAAAACCCTAAAAATTTCCCTAAGGTAAAATAAAGTAACTTAGCCTCTGGTTGTGGAGCAGTTGATCCGAGCTTGGATGGGATTTCTCCAAACAGAATCTGTATCTAGGCCAGAGCTGGCATCCCAGGAGATGTCAGCCCCAGCCTTGACTTACATCCCTCCTCCCTCTTCTTGAAGAGTCCACCAGCTGGGTTCGGTTGACAATTGAATTTTCCCCGTTGTATTTTGCTTACTGATTGAATCCTGAGAAGATGCAGTCCGTGTGTGTGTGTGTGTGTGTGTGTGTGTGTGTGTGTGTGTGTGTGTGTGTGTGTGTGTGTGTNTGTGTGTGTGTGTGTGTGTGTGTGTGTGTGTGTGTGTGTGTGTGTGTGTGTGTGTGTAGGCTCCTTGAGCTATCTGGAGGCAGAAGGATGAGGTTTTTGAGAGCTGGCTATTAGCTCCAGCTCTCGGACTGAGCCAGGCACTCCAACAGCTTCTAGAAAACAAATCTGCCTGGAGATCTGTCACCAGGGCTGTCTAGAAATGCCCCCTTGTTTTCCCACTGGAAATCAAAGTAGATTTGGGGTGGGAGACAGAAAAAGATGATATTGAGTTTTAAAATTTTACATATTTAAATTTAACAATTTAAAAAGCAAGGGAGGTATAGTGAAAGAGAGCATTGCCCTGGAAGGGAGTCAGGAGACTAGGGTTCTAGTCCTGGATTTGTCACTAACTTGTGATGCCTTGGGAAATTAACTTTCCTTTTTCTGGGTTCCAGTTTTCCCATTAGTAAAATGAGGGGATTGGACTAGGTGAGCATCGAAGTATCTTCCCGATGTAACTCCTGTGATTTTATGGTTTTACAGTTCAGCTCGAATTAATTTCAAACCAATAGCCACAAGACAAAGGTTCCTCAAGCTAAAGATCTCTTCAGCTAAAGACCTGAAGATGCGATAATAAACAGAGGTTTGGAATTGGGGAGGATTAGAGAGGAAAATCTGTTTTTCAAACCTAGACCTGCCACTAATCCTCTCTCTTGCCTGAGGGTGCAAGGTGAGGGTGCAAGGCTCAGTAGCCCAACCGCAAGAAACACAACACAAACTTTCAAACAGAGCTCTGTTTGATGAGTAATGCTGGTTTAGTGATTAACATTGATATTTCTAATAAAAGAAACAGAATAGAGAATGTCTATAATCAAAGGGACTCCTCCCCCATTCAGAGGAACGCATCTGTGTGGAGTGTGTCCTCCCAGCTTTATTCTGTAACCAAAAAAAAAAAAAAAAAAAAAAAAATGCAGGCAAGATGTGTGCCTGTAGACTACGTTTAACTAAACCCGGGCTTGGACTCCAGAAGCCGCAAGCTGCCTAGATCTGAGTAGATTAGACTGTGAAGAACGAAAAGCAAAGAGGTTAGGACAGAAATTGACTTCTCCCTCCTTTCCTCTACCCCAGGGCTTGCTTGCTCCCTTTCCTTCCTTCCCTCCCTTTCCTTCCTTCCTTCCTTCCTTCCTTCCTTCCTTCCTTCCTTCCTTCCTTCCTTCCCTCCCTCCATGCAGATTGCAAAGCCATTCTCTTCCTCCATAAAGCAGTGAAGGTGAATTAGGAGTAGGCTCAGAATTTGCTTATCTCTTGAGCTCCAGAGCACAGATCTCCTTCAGTAACTCATCAAGGTATACGGGGTGACTCTAAATCAGGGGTCTGCAGCCTTTTTGGCCATGAGAGCCATAAATGCCACATTTTAAAAAATGCAATTTTGTGAGAGCCGTACAGTGCTCACAGTGCGCACTCCTGTAACAGCACCTGAAAAAAAATTGACTTTATGGCTCCTGCAGAAAGAGCCATATCTGGCCCTCAAAAGAGCCAAATATGACTCGAGAGCCATACGTTGCCAACTCCTGCTCTAAATCATTCAATTATCACAACATGTATTAGCTGCAGCTGGTCAAGCTAGAGAAATTTCATTTGGCCCCAGTGTTGGACCTGAAGATCAGCCTAGAGAATTGTTGAGAGACTCCTCACTAGGATGAATGCCTTTGGTCACTGGAACTTCTAAACAACAAGTTTTAGAGGGTTGTGAACCGAATTATGGAGGAGATGTCCAGATCAAAGAAATCACAGATTCCTTCTTGTGAGCCCTACATCAAAATCAAAAGTCCATACCATAAAGTCATAGAAATCCATATCACCTAGTTACCTCCAGGATAGCCAATGATACTAATTAATCAATCAACAGTCTTTTAAAAGCATTTTACTATGGGTCAGGCACTGTGAATAGGGAAAAAAAAGTGCAAAAAACACAAAAATAGTCCCTGTCCCTAAGGAACTTAGAGCTGTTCCTGAGAGAGTGCTTTAAAATTCAGCAAGCTCTCTATCTCATTATTTCTCCTCACCCCAACCTTGGGAGATAGGCAGAGCAAACATTTTTATCCCCATTTTACAGATAAACATTCTGAGGCACAGAAGGGTAAGGTGAGTTGCCTTGGGTCACAAAGCTAGAAATTAGCTGGTTCAAAAATCAAACACAAGACTTCCTCTTAAGATGGCAGCAGAGTAAGGAGCAGCTGCTCGATCTCTCCTGACCGAACCACACAGGACCCCTCAAGGGGAAATAAAAATGAGTCCAGAGGAACGAAGGAACCCCACAACAGGGCGCAGCATTGAAGGTACGCAGAATCGGGGCATTTCCACACTTTAAAGGGGTGAAACGGCTCTCACTAAAACACGAGAGGAAGAAGCCCCTCCCCCACCCACCACACCGCACAAGCTGGTAAACAGGACTGGGGCAACCAGATAATCACTGGCAGCCCCTGAGCCTGTACCTGTGCGCTGCAAGACAAGGGACCCCAGGTGGCTGGGACTTTCCCTGAGCGCCCACGTGGGTGAAGGCACCGCCTCAGGCTGGGACAAAGGCCCTAAAACACGCCTTTCCCAAGCACTGAAGGCATCGCCTCAGGGGCGAATAAAGATCTCCAGCCCACGGACTTTCACTACCTTCTGCGGGGGCTGGGGGGGGGGGGGGGAGC
>NC_058133.1:129007198-129016787 GCF_016433145.1 Gracilinanus agilis
TTCCTTCCTTCCTTCCTTCCTTCCTTCCTTCCTTCCTTCCTTCCTTCCTTCCTTCCTTCCTTCCTTCCTTCTTTCCTTCCTTTAAATAAAGCAACAACAATAACAAAAAGCGACGACAAAACAGGAAATGATTACAACTCTTCCTTGGGATGCCTTCCTCCTCTGTTTACATCTGGGTTGTCCCCCTCCCCTGTATACATGTCTTCAGTTAGGCAGGGTCCACAGGAAAGGAAAAGAGGAGTATTAATGTACACAAAATTCGAAGGAGAATTATCCGGGTCTTCAAAAGAATCTTCCTCCTCAACAGACTTTTTGCTCTCTTCAACTACTTGACTATTTCGAACTAAAGTACATTTTGGTCGGAGTCATTAGGACGTTATAAAGTTTTCATATGATAGCCTGGATTCTGCACTTCATTGTCTACACATTCAAGAATCGAGAATCTAGACAAAACTGTAGCCTGTTGTGGAAGAAACGAGTTTTCTTTTCTTTCTTTAAAAAAAAAAAATCCCAGTGCTCATATTTATGTATTTTACATTCTAGCCTCCAACTTTTGTTTTACCCTCACTTTCTCAGTCTCTATGATTTTACCTCACGCCTAGAATGGCTTCTTCATCTTCCACCTTTCCCTTCCATATATGAGAGTTCTTTCTCTCAAAGACCTAGTCAGGTGCCATCTCCTCCACGAAGACTTCCTTGGCTGCCATACCCTTCTTCTAGCTGAAATAAATCTTTCCATCTTCAAAATTCTCATCACGTTTCCTGGTTTTCTTCACTTCTACCTCATTCTCCCTTGTTTCATATTTATTTGGGCTCCATTGTTTCTCTCCAAGCAGATCACAAACCCCTCAGGGATTCTTTGCAATCCCGAGTTCAGTAAAGAAGAGGAGGGGTTGGGTTTAGAGTTGGGGGACCTAGCTTCAAATCTTTAGGGAATGTGGGACATTGCGTCTTCCAGTTTCAGTTTCACTGTCTATAAAATAGAGTTAACTCCTGTAGTAGATGTTTCCAAGTGTTGTAAGAATGCTCAAATATGAAATATACACGTCATGTATTATTTATCTTATTAAGATCACCGAGTTTCATTTGAATTGATCGGAACCAAGATAAAGCACCAGGGCCTTAGTTGAGGAAATTTCAGTCTCCTTTTTTCAATTATTCATTTTTTAATCCATTATTGAGCTTTAGTTGTAAAAACAAATGCTAAAATTAAATAAATATTTAATTGTCTTGGCAAGCGAATTTTTTTGGCACTGAAAAGATATTTCATGAAATTTAATATTATAATTCCTCCCTCTTTTGCCTTCACAGAGAATTGTGTACACCCCTTCCCCCTCCAGTCCTGATGAAGGCCTTTATTCATAGATATCACCCAGACCTGTTACCCACGTTCTCTTCATTTCTTTTTTGTTTACTCGTTAAGGCTCCTCCTCTGATACTGTTTAGGTTCAGTTGGTTTTCGCCCCAGTACCACTTTGCTTGTTCTGTCTTCATGGATCACATGTACTAGGACTGACGGGAGAGCATGTTTCACTTGGTTCAGTGTGCTCCCTCCAAAGCAAAACAATGGTAATCAATCCAAGGAAAGTTGCTGTCTAGTCTATTTATTTACAGACATTTAAAACATCATACATTTCTACTTCTGAGTTTTCCCCCACCTCCACCCCGATCCTGCACCCCACAGCAGCCCTGTCCCCAACTGGGAGTACTGGGGAGGATCAGGACCAAGAGGGAAGATTTTGCTTTTCAACAAGCAGGCTGAGTTCTAACACTCTGTGGAAGTGGCTCCGTAGGGGCCCAGTCTGAAAGGTCTCTCCCCTCTTCTCTAGGTAAACAATGTATTTAAGCAATCCCTAACACAAACGTGGGTGATAGAAGAACCGTATATTTCTCATTATTTGATAAAAGTAAAGGAAATGATCTTAAGGTTCCATATAGTTTTCTGAAAGCAGCTTTTGTGGTCCCCAGCGTTTGCAAAGCTGAAGTACAATATAAGTTGAACCTCGCAGACTGTCGACCCTGAAATCCTCCACCAACTCTAGAATCTGGGCTTCCTCCAGACCTCTAACCACAGACCCTGTTCTTTCATCGCCAGTTCTTTGGCGGTTCTCAAAGCAGCGGAATGTTTGCCAGGAGATGGGTTTGGGTCTGAAGATGCCTGTCCACCCGCCAACGCAGAGACCTCCGCGCAGAAGACAGTTCAAGATATAATGGTAACATTCCAGTCAACACAAAGTACATCCACATCCGTGATCTCATCGAAGCTTCACCACAACCCTTTGAGGTAAGTAGTGTCTAGATCATAGCCTTTAGAGCAGAACCGAACCTTAGCGATCATCTGGTCTGACCCCTCCCACCACCTTAATCTAGAGGTGAGCCTTCCAAGACTCTCCCATTTTACAGATGAGGGAACGGAAGCTCATTGAGGTTGAGACTTGACCCAAGTTCACAGAGCGAGAAAGCCACGAAACAAGGCTTCAAACTTCATTTCTTGACATGGTCCACGGCTCTTTCTATTATACCACTCCTTCTCATAAGTATGTTGGCGAAAAGATGAAAAAAACAAACAAACAAAAAACAAAACAGAAGAGGGACAGGACAGAACTTTCCCATTAAAGGAAGGCAGAGCAGTAGAAAGGCAGCTAGTTAGCTTATTTTCTCTCTGTTTCTGTCTCTCTGTGTGTCTCTCTGTTTCTGTTTCTGTCTCGAATTTCAGTTGAGTCACTGACTTTCTAGGCGGAGGTGGAGGAAGAAGTCTGAGAGACAGGTTCACCAGGGAACCAAGATGGGCACAGAAAAATGGGTGCTACGAAGTGCGTTTGAGTAGTTGAGCCGAAGGGAGTGGCACCTTTCTCTTTGGGGTTCTGCTCCTTTGGCAAGCGCTTCTTAGACCAATTAGTCTTCAGGAACGGTTAGGGCGGTGTGCCTATCTTGCCCCAAGAAGAAGAAAGGGCTTCTCGGAAAGATTTAGTGCCCTCGAATCTTGGGAACAAAGATTTGGTTGCAAATTACTCATATTCATATGTGTATATGAATATATATATGTAATATATGTATATATTACACACACGCACACACGTATATAGGCTTTGGTGAAGGAGAGAGACCTGGAAGACAACGGAACAAGTGGCCACCAACATCCTTCCAGAGAACCCATATTCCCACTCTTCCGCGTCTGTCCGCTCTCCCAGTATGGGAGTTTTGTTTGTCTTGTTTGATGTATGGACATTCAAATGACTCCAGAGTTTCACACTCCCTTTAAGAAACAAACAAAACCTCTTGGATTTTCCTTTGATATGTTATGATGGTTTTGCTTTAAACTCAAGAACAAAACGTTTTACGTATTTTTTCCCACCTCCGTGCCTTTTCAAAGGCTATGTATCCAAACCCTTGCTTCCCCAATAGTCTTTCTGTTGAAATCGTTCTCCCTTCCTTGAAAGGCTAGTTCAGGGGCCACATACCCCCCAAAGCTTTCCTTGGTTTTCCCTTAGTTACAAGTGATCTCTCCCTCCTCAAGTCTCGTAGGCACTTATCACAGTAAACTTTATAATCATCTGTGTCTTACGTACAGCCTAGGCTTCCACTTCCCCCAACTCATCGAGAAAGGACTTTTCATCTTTGTAACCCACCGCGGGTTAGCGTAAAACGGGCGATTAATAAACACCCGAATTGAATTTAAAGTAAACGTCGATACCCTAGGGACGTACAAACTAGAGGGTCAGAACACCGTATGTTTGTATACAGATACAAACACACTCACTCACTCACGCGCTTCTCGCTCACGAACCTCCACCTTCGAGGTTACGCCCCGGGACTGGCTGGCGTCCATAAGACAAATTACCTTCCCTTAAATGCCAACTTTTGCCACAATCTCTCCTTACATGCACGTCTGTTAAAAGAGTCAAGGTATGCTCCCCACCCCTGCTCATAGCCTTTGCACGCTCATCAGAAATAATGGCTGTTTACATAGAATCTTTATTCACTTTCTTAAATAAACAAGCACAGATTGAAAGAGCTACGAGCCTCAGCTCCTATTCCTGGACCGGCCTCTGGGTCGAGACGGTTAGCCTGCCTAACTCTTCCTCGAGGTGAAAGGAGCGCTGCAAATTATAGAGTATTAAATTAACACTTGAAGGGACCTTAGAAATCATGTAGTCCAACGCATTTTATATATTAGGGAACTATACCCCCAAAGGGTGAAGGGATTTGCCCGAGGTCACAGGGTAACTAAAAAGCTTCCTAATCTGGAGCCCAGGTGCCTTCTTCCCCAGCAAGTCCAATGCTTCCTCCCCTCCCACGCGCACAGCGCGGAATGTATCGGATCCTCAAGGTCCCCCCTTTCTCTCTTGTTTGCTATTCTCAAAGAAGCCAGCAAGTACTTGGATCTGCCAGATCGCATCTCATTACAATTAGGACTTAATGTTAAGAAAAAAGTGAGGCGTTTCCAAGTTATTGTTCAGGAAGGATGGTCAGAAAGGAGCCTCCGGTAGGGTTGCACTTCCATTTCTTTATCTGTGAGGTGGCAATACTAATAGGTAAAATAATCTACCTTCCCCTCCAAGCCATAGATTCCTTTGCTCTTCACACGTACAATGGCGCTTTTATAAATACCAACTATCAGTCCTTAGTTTGAGAACTAGCCCCTGTCTTGGTTCAGAGGAAATAGGTAAAGAAGTTTACTGGGGGGCTTTTGAGTCTTCCCACCTCCCCGTCCTAGCATCAGCATAGTGACTTAGTTTTCAGGGCATTTTCCAGGGTCTTTGGTGGAGGGAGAGAAGGGGGCAAGGAGAAGGATCTCAGGTTGGCGTCAGGTGATCTTAAAGGACCACTAGTAACTTCCCCCGTGGCCTAATGGTGGTAGGGGGATGACCTGCCTTGGGGAGAAGGGAAAAAAAGGAAGATGAGGTGGCTTGGTCAATCTTCCAGCATAGAATTTGTGTTATCTGCTTTCACAATCTGGCTCCAACCTACCAGGCTGATGACTCTGACCTCCCCCCTTAAACTCCAACCCATTAATTGGTCTACATGTAGTTTCCCTTATACATCTTATTTCCCATCGCAGTATCTTTGCACAGGCTATCTGCCTGGTCTGGAATGCTCACCTTATAAATATTAGACTCCGGGAACCTTAGTTCCCACCCCTCCCATCCCCTTTAAGACTCAGGTCTCCTGTAAACTCCCTTCCTGATTATAACTTTTGTACCCCTCTGTGGAGATTACTTTGTATATGCACATGTGTATGCATATATAACTATACATGTATATGTATACGCACATATGCAAAGACCATCTATGTGTTGTAGATCTCCCTGTTCCAGCAATCATAATAGCTAGTATTTATATAGTGTTTTAAGGCATGCAAAATGCGGTGCAGAACTATCTCATTTTATCTTTACAACAACCCTGGGAGGTAGGTGCTATTATTGTTCCCACATTAAAGACAAAGGAATAGAGGCACGGAGAGGTTAAGTGACTTGCTTAGGATCACACAGCAGAGGTCACATTTAAACTCAGATCTTATTGACTCTAGGTCTAGTACTCTAACCTCCTTGATAGAAGGAGAGAAGGGACTTTTTCATTTTTGTTTTTGTCTCCTCAATGTCTACCTTGGTGTCTGATACCCAATAGATGCTTAACAGATTCTTGTCGAATTGAACTGCTTTGTGACTAGTTATCCATCCTCATCTTTCCCCAAGCCTGCTCCTTGAGGCTCTTGCCAGGGTTTCTAAGCATTTATGCAGCATCCTACCTTGTCCTCTCCCTCCCCTTGTCTCAGATCTTCTCATTCTTAAGTGCTATAATCAGCTGCTTACAGATCCAGAGGTATTGAGTTCAGTTAACAATGGCTTTTGGTCTGAGAGTAATAGTTAGGAAAAGGAGAGATTTGGATCTGCAAAGGAGAGGGGCCAAAGGAGAGAGATCTAGGAAGAAGGCTCAAAGAACTTTTAAGGAGAAATAATAAGAGACCCATAGGAGCTAGACAAAGATTTGTAATCAATCAATCAATCAACATTTATTAAGCGCTTACAATGTGCCATGCTCTGTACCTCACTGGAGATACAAAAAGAAAGCAAAAAGTCCCTGTCTTTCAAGAAACTTGCAGTTTAATGGGCGAGACAACATGCATGTAAGTATTTAGGGACAAGATACATATAGAGTAGACTGAAGGTAACCTTAGAAAGAAGATATAATGTGGTTTAACTGAAGACAAATTCAGAAGTGAGAAGATCTGGATCTTAGTCATCTTCTCATTCTTGAGACTTTCTTTATGACTATGAGTAGGTCACCAAGCCTCTAATTTGCCATCTGTAAATAACAATAGTAGTAACATAATGATAGCAATAGTGATAATAACAATAACTAGCATTTTCATTAGATAGCATTTTAGGGTGTGAAGATTGCATTACATAAGGTACCTCATTTTATCCACACAACCAAGCTGGGGAGTAGATATTTTTAACTCCCATTTTTATGGATGAGGAAACTGAGGCTGAGAGAAGTTAAAGTGACTTACCCAGAGTCACAATAGCTAAGTAACTGTCTGAAGCAGGATTCCAACTCAGATCTCCCAGCTTTCATAGGATACCATGTACTATACCACTAGCTGTGAAATGGATATGGGTATTGCTCTTCTCACTACCTATATCACAGAATTGTGAGGAAAGTAGCTTGTAAAATATTTTGTGTGAATGTATCAGGACCTATGATTTCAATTGTGTTGAGAGATTCTGATAAAGAGCTTCCTCTACCAATTAAAATAATCATCTTCTATGCAACTTATTTTTAGAGCTATCTGTCGGGGAGACATGCAGACTCTGAGTTACCACCTGCTTGGATTATACACCCAAAGTATGTAAGAAGGGAGAGTTGAGCTGATGCCTTTCTGCCTAAGAGGCCAGCTCTCTAAACACCACACTATCTCTCCTATAAATATTAGTTATCACTCTGAACTGTTTTTTGTTTGTACATCTGTATTTTTTTCCCCAGGAGAGGGTCTAAAAGAAGCCCAGAGTCCTTCTCTCTCCGGGCACAAGTTATTTAACCTGATGCCAAAATCTGTCTCAGTTATCCCTGAAATCCATGTCTTTTAGTATTTTCTCCCTCCTTTCTTTCCTAATGGACAAAGACCACTCCACTTCCCTCTCTCTTTCTACCTTGCTTTCCTACCTCCCCCACAATTCATTGGTTCTCCCAAAGCCCGGATGTGCAGCCTTGGCTCCAGGGAGGTCCATTAAGTGGTTATTGATGTGAGAAGTTTTCTTGGGAAGACTCTTGGGCTGAAAGGGGGTGGGGAATTCCGGTTAGAGAGTTTGGAGGTCTGATTTGCGCCACCTGGTTGAAATCAGAGCCCTCGGCTGCTTCATTAATGGGTTTAGCCTTTACTAATTGGTGTTTTAGGAGATGGGCCAAATTATACTCTGGGGCTGTCAGGTTATTTAGCTTGGCTTTTCTCTTTTTCCGGTGACATTTGCCATTTGGGAATAGTTAGTGAATTCAGGGTGCAGCCTAAAAATCTCAGGCACACACACAAACTTACCCTTCCAATCCTTCCACCCTCACTGCCCCATTTGTATAGTCTCATACACTTTAGCATCTTAACACCTTCCATATAGTTTACAATGCTTTTATACACTTTAAACTATGATCCACTGAACCTCATGACACTTCCACTTACCTCCCTCTGTGACAGGATTTTCTTCCCTGAAGAGTCATATCAGTAAATTCCAGTCTTTAGAAACAGATGAATCTAGTCTTCCAATGAAGTGGTATGGAAATAGTACTTACTAGAGTAGGAGTTGGTATCCCTGGGTTTTAGTCCAGCCCTGTCATTCATAACTATGTGACCTTGGCAGATCATTTAACCCTCTCTCAGCTTTTCTTTCATCATCAGTATAATGGGAGTATTAAAGCATTTGCTAACTTCCTAATAACTCTTTTCTGAAGACCAAGTGAGATAATGAATTCCAAATCATTGAACAACTGTGTGTTTATTAACCTCTCGTCCCAATATATCTGCCTCCTCCATCATTTGTATCTCCCCCTTCTTCACCTCCAGTACGGAGAACCTCAGACTACTGAACTTTGGGGCACTCGGTAAAGAACTGTTTCCCTGTGGGCTTAGATAGACATTCTAGACAAAGCTGAGAGTGAAGGAATTGGCTAGAGTTAGACTACTCTGGAGAAAATGCAAGAGAGCCAGATGAATGGAGGGGGACTTTTCATCAGCAACTGTTAATTAAGTGTCTGCTATGTTCTCAGATTTGTGCTAAGTACTGATTAGGTTAGATGCATTAAGAGGACAAGAAATTGTCACTGCCTTCTGGTAACATACATTACAGTTGAAGTTATAGAATTTTAGAATCTCAGAGCTGAAAGGGTCTTTTCTTTGGTAGCCATCTATTCCAACCTCCTACCCCATGGAGAAATCTCCTTCTGACAGATGTTCATCCAACCTCTGCTTGACATCTCTAGTGACCAGACTTTCACTCCTAACAAGGCAATCTATTTTGGTTTTGAGCAGTGATAATTATTTGGAAGTTCCTTTGTCTCTAGCCAAAATCTGCTTTCCTGCCACTTTCACTGATTAGTTCTAGTTCTCTTCTTATGTCTCCACTTCATGTTTTTGCATCAATTATCCCCAGTGCCTGGAATGTACTCCTATCTCACTTTCACCTCTTGGAATTCCTGGTTTCTTTCAGCACTCAGCTCAAATGCCATCTTTTTCTTGAGGTACAAGTAACCCTCTACCCCAAGCTGCTAGTGCTTAACCTAAGGTCACTCTGTATCTGTTTTGCATGCATTTTTACATATTTTAAACACACACAGGTTATCCCCCATTCAAATGGAAGTTCCTTGAGGGCAGAGGGCAGGGACACTTTCACTTTTGTCTTATACCAAACCTTGTCCAGTGCCTTAGACACATGCTCTTAAAACCAACCAACCACCCCCCAAACCAACAACCTCTTACCTTCTATCTTAGAATTAATATCAAGTATTGGTTCCAAGGCAAAATCGGTGTAAGGACTAGGCAATTGAGGTTAAGTGACTTGCCCAGGATCATACAGCTAGGAAGTATCTGAGGCCATATTGGAACCCAGAACTTCCTATTCCCAGGCCTGGCTCTCTATCCACTGAGCCATCTGGCTGCCCCTATAGCAGGCCCTTAATAAATAGTATAGCCAAACAAAATCAATCTCTTCCACATATTCAAGTTAGCTATCATATCTCCCACCAAATCTTTCTCTTTTTCATGCTGAAGATAATCCCTGTTGTCTCAACTTAACCTCATAACATTTTTCATTCTATCTGCCTTTCATCTTGCAGTGGTCCAGCTTGTCAGTCATTCTTCTTTAAAAAACTGTTTGCATCAACATTTGACTTCCTACTATGTGCAAAGCACTAAATTGTCCTAGTAGTTGTTTGTCTTTTACACTCATTTGGCACTCAGCATGTGCTATTCCATGTTGCTATGTATACATTTAGGAGTGTGTTTTCCTCCCCAAGTAGAATGTAGTCCTTCCAGGGAGCTTTATACAGAAGAGCCCCAGGGATAACAGGTGAATTGAGGGTATATATATGTGTATATATA
>NC_058133.1:129019582-129029559 GCF_016433145.1 Gracilinanus agilis
TATATATATATATATATATATATATATATATAGTTGGTGGTGTATGATAGCAGGGAATGACCCATTAAATTTCATATTTTGAATAATTTTAGTTTGAGGTAGAAGCATTATGCCATGGAAATTTGAAAAGGGCTTTTTTTTTTTTTAGAGGGAACTGGGGAAAGGGGAGAGAAATGTGAATGTCAGTAATATCACACAGATGCTTAATACCTCCATTTATGAGATGCCCCGGGCAGTTTTGGGGTAAGGAAATGCTCAAATTCTGTTGAATTTGCTGGAGTTTGCTGGAACCTCCCTGTAACTTTCCCTGGGAGTCAGGGTGTCTATAACTTATAAAGAAGGTCCTTTGTATACTTCTGCTATAATACTTTCTTAAAGGGGGTCTTTATGAACTTCAATTTTCATTTCAAAGCTCCCAACTTTATACTAACTTCGATTCTATGGAAAGTAATTTTCCAATAAAGGTCTAGTGAGTTATGACACTATGGCTTCCATATTTCATGAAATATGGAACTGCAAAGAACACTCAAAAAGCAGTGCTTCTCTTGGGGCTGGGACTATAGATAGCTGTTGGAAGGAGGAGGCAGAAAGGCAATATCTCTGACCCTGACCCTCAGCTGCCCCTTAACATCTCACCTTACCATGTTAAGAATAGCCTTTGAAGTCAGAGGACTTCAGTTCAAATCTCATTTCTGACCTCAATACCTGTTTGACCTCAAGCATCATCACTTCTCTCCCCTGGGCCTCAGTTTCCTCAAATGAACAGTGAAGGGTTTGAACTAGGGGCCTCTGATTTCTCCTTCTATTCTAGGTGTATAATCCCAATTTAACGTTTCCAAAAGGGTGGGGATGGGGCAGAATGCATATCTCAGTCCAAGGGAGTATTTCAAGTTTTTTTCTCTCTAGTTTTTTAAAGAAGTGATAAATGAGTTCAAGACACAAGGGTTTGTACATAGGGTCAAGGACTTTGTTTCCTTTTATGTTCATTTTCAGAGCCCCATTCCCTCCTCTAACCCTCAAGTCTAATATTAGTCTAATATTCCCTCACCCCAATTCTTTTTTCTCAGAACCATGGGAAAAACATAAAGGAAAAAGCTTCCTCTTCCCATTACCTCATGTAACCTTTATTATGGGAGCTAGTCAACTCCCTATCCTGGAAAATAATTGGCAAGAAGGTAAGCTCATCATTACCCAGCTATACCTAAATCTTTGGGTTACATCTATTACTCCAGGCATAGAGTTAGGGGATTATAAATAATCCTAGAAATAAACCTGAGGTCCTATTATTTCAGATTCCCAAAGTTATCCTATGCATAATTACACAGCAGGACTATAGCCACCACATGTCTTACTTCAAGTAAGTAGTTGCAACTCCTCTTACTTAATTTAGACAAAAGAGTTATCAATTCAAGCAGGAATGTTCCAGGAACTTTCTAGAGAGGATGTGTAGATGAAAGTAGATAATAACTTATGTAATTCTTTACTGTCTACAATGAACTTTCTTCGCAAAACCTCTGTGAGGAAGACAAGGCAGTAAAGGTATTTTGATCTTCCTTTTACATATGAGACTGAGACTTAGAGAGGTCCTAGGGTCAATTAATGTCAGAGCTGTGATCCTGGTCTGTGGACTCAAGTTCTGTATTCTTTCTACTATATAATTTTAGGGAAACAAGTAGAAACAAAAGCTTATACTTTAAAAAAAAATTAATGCTAGTTACCTGCCACTCAGTTTAACCTCCAATGGCCTAGTTTGGCCATTGGTCCCTGGAAGGCACTTTAAAAGACATTTAGTCCAACTCCCTCATTTTACAGGTAAGTAAAAAGATGAATAAAATAAAGAGAAGTTAAGTTAATTTTCCAGGGTCACATAGCTAGTAAATATCTGAAGGGAAAGTTGGAACTAGGTCTTCTTACTCCAGTGCCCCATCCTTAATTCTGTCAGGCAACCTCACTCATTTTCTGTCTCACCTCATCTCCATTTCATACTTTTATCTCTGCTTCCTTCCATCTCCATTAGTTCCTCTTTTACTTTTCACTTTCTCTTTACTGGTACATTCCCTCTTTTCATTCCTCCTTTTCCAGAATTTCCATTTGGTTACAGTAAAGATTAAGACCATGTCTTCTAGCCTTGTACAGAAGTTATAACTGCAGCCATCAAAGATAACTATGAGAAGCTTTAGTGGCTACCAGTAAGGGATATGCCAGATTGAGGAGTTAAGGGAGTTGGAGGAAGAATGGAGATTTCTTCCCTAAGGGGAGAAATTCTGTTCTTTATTAATTCAAAAGCACTGAATACATTAAGAGATCAAAAAGGTCACCTTTTCCATCAAAATTTCAGGATCCCAAGTCTGGGTTCCTTTTAGGTGGCTGGAGTGCTAGGAATTTAGCTGAAGAGGGATCTAGGGGATGTACAACTAGAGGGGTTCCTTCTGTGTTCTTTCCCACTCAACACAAGAGTAGCAAAGGGGAAGCATTTTTCCCCCTTCTGAGTGTTCCTTTCATTTTGTATGTTTCTCAACCCATATCATTTTTCTATCTTAAGTTCACAAGTTCCAAATGTGGGTTGGAGTATGGATTTTGCCACTTGTGTCTAGCCAAATTACTCTAAGTAAGATGCCTAACCTTTGTAAACTTAAATTTCCTCAATTCAATAAACATTTGTTAAGCACTTCCTATTATGCCCAAAAAATCAATTCTAGGGGACCAGCTAAGTGACTCAATGGATAGAGAGCCAGGTCTGGAGAAGGGAAGTCCTGTGTTCGAATTTGGCCTCAGACACTTCCTAGCTCTGTGACTTTGGTCAAATCACTTAACCCCAATTATTTAGCTCTTAATAGCTCTTAATTAGCTCTTCTGGAACCAATACTAACCAGCTCTCCCAACTTTATAATGTTGCTCTAATTAGTAGATTGTAAACTCCTTGAGGGAAGAGACTATTTCCTTTTTCCTCTGGTTATCCTGTATCCCAGCACTAGTACACTAAGCCCTTAAATATTTATAGAATTGAATTGTTATAGAGAACAGGTGAGAGAGATACTGCAGTTGGAAAAGGCTTTGCAATCCATAAAGGATTACACAAACATTAGTTGTAGTACTTGCATTTCTACTACCTCACACTTGAAGTTAAGATGTTTTCATTTATAAAGCTCTGTCGTTGGCTGGAAGTGAATGTGGTGCATATTGTTAGGCGCATTGAGAGATCTAATCACCTATGGATTATCTAAAAAGCCAAGTGAGAGAGCAGCAGATTTGGGAGCAGCATGCAGACAACCTTTTTGCTCAATTCAGCATCAATGCCCTGGATATTTACAGAATGTTTTCTTTTTCTTCAGGAATTATCAGGGTAATTGCCTCTTCTATTTTGCACATTGTTATTATAGGACAGTCAAAATTGGGTATCGGCATCCTCCTTTTGAACTTTCGGGTTGGCTAAATCCCATCATTTCTAAGTTAACGCTGTCTAAGAAGGGAGAGAAGAGCTCAAAAGGATGCTAACTAACGCCACACAGGCACACATACACACACGATGACTGCTAATATCTCTTTGTGTCTCTCTGTTTCTCTGTCTCTGTCTGTGTCTGTCTCTCTCCAGAAAGCTACTCACCCTCACCACCTCCAATCCCCTTCCTTACCACTCTCACACGGAGAAGAGCCATCCAATTCCCTCCCCAGATTTCCTCCCCCTTTTCTTCTGAGCAGTGATGATTTTAAAAGCATGCAGGGATCTACGCCCTAATGCTAATATTATGCATCATGCGGACAGGATAACGATGCCACCTTGTCAAGCGCTGCGCCTCCTAACACAACCCATTTGCCGCCCTCCGGAGTTATAAGGTCTTTGATGAATGGCAGGGCGATATCTCCCCGCTGGCCTGACTCCTGCTGCACTCCCCTCTCCCCTCCCCCCTTCCTGGTTCTCGGGGAAGAATGCAAAGTAGTGGCTTAGAAGACTCTAGCTCCGAGCATTTGGAGAGCAAGGTCCCGGGAGCAAAGGGAAGGGGGAGGGTGGATTTATGGTCTGTGTATACTTTCTGGCTCCAGATACCAGCGAGCGAAATGGATGTGGCTATTTTCCGAATCCAGGGCGGAGAGTTGAGGCCTGAGATGCTGCGGCCATGTATGGTGCACTCTTGTCTCTCCATTATAATCCAACCGACAGGCAATAAACATCCGAGGAGTTTAAAAAATTCCTGGAAAGCTCCCCAAACTGTTTAATCCCACCTGAACCAAGGGCTCCCCTGCGGGGACCTGGCACCTAGGCCCTCAGTCTGTTATCAAGACCCTCTTAGCCAACCTATTCACATCCATGAGCCCGCTTATACTAGCAATTTTTACCTGTGATTCTTGGGCTTTAAAGCCAGGGGCCAGTGGATGTAGTTAGCTCAGAGTGTTGGATAAAAGAGCAGGAATAGGCGAAAGATTCAGGAGAAGAAAAATTTGGAAATTAAATTGCTAGGAGCCCCAAGACACTCATTAACTGGATGGCTCAAACCTGACTCTGATGCTACTGGACGGAACTTGCCTGAGCCTTCACCACCTCCACCTCTTATGCTGGGAGCATTTCCCGTGTCTGTTTCAACTCGGAATTTTGCAGGATTCTTGATCTCGTGTGCAAGGCACTCGGCTTACACTCCTTTCGCCAAAGATTCAAATCCCGTTAAACATTTTGGCCCAAATCTACAGGGTGATGACAATGACTTGGACAGATGACCAGGGCAGGTGATGCCCAAGTGCCATGGCTGAAGCCCAGTGGTTCTGACTAACCAGGACAATTTCAAAGTTTCATGTCAGGGCTTTTCCTAGTGATTCTGCGGCACGTGTTTGATGACATACAGGTTTATTAGATGGGGTTCCTATTATCTCTCTCCCCTGCAATTAAGTGTTCTTCACTACCTCCGAGATCCTAGATTTCCTGATTGTGGGCACTTTCCTCCACTGACCCTACTCCTACGCCTTGGTCATTTCATATTGTAATGGCTGGCAAAATTTATCACCCTTATAGTCAGTCTTTTCTGGACTTCTTCGCTGTCCTTTCACCAGGCAGAACTGGAAAGCCTCTGTAGCCTGGTAGCACTTATCAAATTATGTACTTATCTGGTGGCAGAGACTTCAAGTGCTCTAGCCACTACTCCAACCTGCCTTTGAGGCAGCAGGATCGTGGGAAACAACCGAAGGCAAAAAACAAAAACAAACAAACAAACAAATCCCGACGCAATCCTAACGTTGGTGCAGCTTCCCAATCTAGTAGGCTGAGGAAGCCCCACAAATCCCTCTTATAAATTAATCCCAAACTAGCCAAATAATGTAGGTTCCTGAATTGTTACCTACAGCATCTGTGAACTGTAATGACGTTGATACATTCAACTCATAGGCAGAGTAGGGGAGAAAGTTAAGCTTGGTTAACCACCAATAACGGAAACTAGACTTTATTTTCCAGATCATAAATTAAGAGCAATACATATTTTGACCTCCTTCTCCCCTCTATTCCCCTTTCTCCCGCCTACCAATGTTTATGTATCGATTTCAAAACAGACAACACAGTTCCGTCTCTCTATAGGCTCTCTCTCAGGGGAACGTTAGACTAATCCTACGCGAGAAATAATGAACCAAATTTTGCAGGGGTTGTGTCAGCGTCAGCTAGATGGAAAAGAGGTGAGAATTTCCAGAAGCCTCTGACTGGGCTGGGCTAGGCTGGGCCACGCTCAGTTCTTCTCACCTCCTTCACTAAAGCCTGCAGATTCCATTGAAGGGGTTCTGCAGTTCCCCCAGGGCTTCGTCAGTTGGACAGCTCTGTGGCAACTTTAGATTTCTCTGACTTTGGCCCTTCCTGTCTTCTCTTTCTTTCAAGTTTCTAGCTCAGGCCAGGGATGTGGCACCCTTGAAAGAAAGAAGTAATGAGTTAAAAATGAGCCAGAGCAAAAGCGTCCCACCTCTAATTATCAGTCTGATCCCCTCTTCCTCAGTCACCTGCTTGTGTACATTTTTATTATGTTATAATTACTTGGGGTTGGACCCACACAAGCGATTTGAGTCTATACAGAGGTGTAGTTATCTAGGGCTCTGAGGGTATTTAAAAAATATATTTATTTTTATTGTAGCTTGAACAAATACCAAATACAAAGGGCATTTACATTTCCTAGAATAGAAAAAGAGGATTGTAATGAAACAATCTCTATTATGTACATCTGGCTTTATTTTAAAATCTATATAATAAATCCAGCATATAACTTCCAAAGCTGTCCTGCTTGTTTGTGATTCTTTCTGGTCTTCTTTCTGTGCATTTTAAAAGCTTCATTGACTCTCTTGATATGCTTTTCCTTTTCTTAATTTTAACTCTCCATTCCCAGCCCGTTTCTCTTTCCCACTGACTCCTTAAATTGGAAAAGAAAAAAAAAAGCCTTTGTAACAAATATGCATGATTAAGTGAAATAAATCTCCAAATTGGTACAATCTTATTTTGCACCTTTAATCTTTTATCTCTTTCATTAGGAGTTAGGAGCAAGTTTATCATGTGTTCTCTGGAATTGTGGTCAAGTCTTTGAATTGATTAGACTTCTTAAGTCTCTCAAAGTTAGTTTCATTTACAATGCTATTGTTACTGTAGAAATTGTTCTCTTGCTTTTGCTCATTTCATTCTGCATCAGTTCAAATAAATCTTCTCAAGTGTCTCTTTCAAAATTTTTATGGTGCAATAATATTTCATTATATTCATATACCATAATTTGTTCAGACAATCCCAAATGATGACTCCTTCTTAGGTTTCAGTTCTTCTATATCAAAAATGGTTGCCCTAAAGATTTTTGTACATTTGGTCCTTTTTTCTCATTTTTTGATCTCTTCAGGATATAAGGCTTAGTAGTAGTGTTGTTCAGGCAAAGCATATGTATATTTTAATGACTTTTGGGCACATGTACAAATTGCTTTCCAGAACATCTGGGCCAATTCATAAAAAGTTCCATAAAAAGCTTCCATAAAAGGTTATTAGCACATAACTTTTCCTGTAGCATCTACAACTGTCATTCCCCCCACCCCTCATTTTCCCCCATCTCTGCAAATCTGATGGTTGTGAAGTAGAATTTCAGAGATGCTTTAATTTGCTTTTCTCTAATTATTAATGAATTGGAACTTTTTTCATGTTCTCTTATAGCTTGTATTTTTTAAATTTGAGAACTTTCTAGGCATACTTTTAATCATTTATCTATTGGAGAACAGCTCTTGCTTTTATACCTTTGAACCAATCCTTATATATTTTGGATATATGACTGTACTGTGAGTCTTTTGGAGAGGGGAGGTAATATGTTTTAGTGATTAGAAGAGGATACAGGGGAAGAGGGAAGAAGAAAGAAAATTGGAGAAAAAGAGAAGATAAAGAACAAAGAAGGAAATAGGAAGGAAGATGAGAAATCAAGATTAAAGATAGAAGGAATGAAAAAGGTGGATAAAGAAAAAAGAGAAATTATGAAATAAGGGATATAAATATCTTGCATTTTGGAGGGTGCTAAACTTGGAAATAATTTTAGTACTGTGTCATAAATTGAGAGATGATTTATTCTTCAATAAGGAAAAAGCCATTAAGATCTTGGCTTAGTCTGTGGGAAAATAATTTCTTTGATTGAGTTTCCCCTGAAGACCCCCTGAAGTCCTCTCTCTTCTCTCTTGAACAGTCTGCTCTTTCCTGTCTCCCGGAAGGAGGGGAGAAGCTGAGGGACCCTGGGAGAAAAGATGATTTCCATCTTTTTCCAGCTTCTTGAATTTCACTTTGCATATTTCTGCCTACTTGTTGATTTGATTCCTCTTTTAGCAATGTGTTGAATATCAGAGAAGGAAAAATCATTGGGAGAAACATTCATAATCAATCCAGTGCTCTTATAACCAGTTATAACCCTTGCCCAGGGTTATAATAGGGGACACAAAATCTTCCCCTTGAGGGCAACCCTTGCCCTGAAAATCTATTATCTGAAGAACAAGAGATAATAAAAGAGGATAGAAAGTAACATGAGATGTGGAATGGGAAAGGTGAATCCAACTTCAAATCGTGATTTTTTTTTCATGGTTGAGGCTAGAGGTTGAGGCACTTCCTCATGGTAGATTGAGTCTTGAAGTCTGGGGCCTCCAGCTGTCCTTATTCTGAATGAGGTACCTCTGTCCTAGGTCCCTAAGGCTTTCCTCAAACTTTTTCTCTCTGCCAGTCTTCCTGTTCATCGATGTTTCCTTAGACAGATGCCAGATGACAGACAGCTTCAGTTTCAAGCTTCCAGTCAGATCCAATTTAGCTTTTACAATTGGAGGTAGAGTCTCATATTTTCTGACAAGACAGAGGAAGCACCTTGGGATGGGATGGGATTTTGGGACAAGAGACGTGGTCCAATATCTCTGAGAATATCATACTTCTCCTAAAGGGTCACTTAGATTTACATATAGGATAACAAGTAATGTCTCTCTGTTTAAATATGAGTCTCTTCTTATGATTATGAAAGCTGTCTTCTGATGGGGATGCTGTTATTCAGTCACTTTTCAGTTGTGTCTGGCTCTTCACGATCCTATTTGGGGTTTTCTTGGAAAGTGGTTTACCATTTCCTTCTCTAGCTCATTTGATAGATGACGAAACTAAGGCAAACAGGGATAAGTGACTTGGCCACAGTCACATAGTAAGTATATGAGGCCAGATCTGAACTCAGGAAGATGAGTCTTGCTATCTCCAGGCCCAGCATTCTATCCACTGAGCCACCTAGCTGCCCATGATAGAGGTGCTACTAATTACATTATTGTTATACTACTTTTTGTGGGCAAAGCCAATGTAATTGGTTTATAGGTTGAAGGAGAAGCACTTTGAATAGTGTTTACAGGGAAAGGGATGGATATTTTACCCTCTCTGGTCTGATCTCTCTTATGAGAAACCATATACATCTGTGAGAGAGATAGTTGGGATTAGATGTACCATCAATGGTCAAGACAAGATCAAAGCCTTATGCTTATCAAGAGCCACTTTCCTGGCCTCATTAAGACATTGCTCTGAGCTAATGTTTCAGAGACAGGATTGGGGGTAGTGTTTGGTTATTTTCTTTAATTAGCATTGGTCCTGACTTTCCAAACAGGTCTTGCTCTGCTGTTTGATGAGAGATGCTAGGCAAGCAATAATAATTACAAATAATTACATTTTACATAGAGGGTTATGATGTGCAAACTGAATTATATATAGTATCTTGAGTCTTGCAACAACCCTATAAAACCCCCATTTTACAGATGCAGAAAAAGGGAGGCTTAAAAAAATCAAACTCTACAGGTGTGGAGGACAATCATATTCCAAACTATCTTAGGTGATTTTCTGTTATTTTTTTGAGATTTAAAAAGATTGATTCCAATATATAATAGGGAAAAAAGAGCAAGTTTAAAGAACTTGAATGGTAATACGATGTCCGACATTCATGAGATGACAATCTGAAATTAGTTTTTAAAACTCTGGCTGTTTAAATCTCCTTCAAAAGAAGGGTCTAATAACAGGCATAACCCAGCCTCAGCAAACTAAGCCCCCAGATTTTTCCTTCGGGGGATACATGTTGCTCTAGTGCCTTGGAATGAAACAATGATACCTCAGATACCACAGTTTCTGTCCTTGGGCAGAAAGCCAAAACTTTCCACATTGGATTTGCCATTGACTGAGGTCTGACCTTATTCATGGTGAATAGAACACACTATGATGGGCTTTAAGCCTGAAGATTCAGTCTCTTGGGCTGGTACAATTCAGTACACATATTACCATTCCTCTACCCCATTTCCATCTCCCAGCAGGTATTATGTCTCCTTACCTCCTCCCAGCAGGCCTCATATTTCAGCTGTCATCATTTGTATCCCCCAAACTCCTTCCCATACTCTATTCCTTTTACTAAAGTACAACTGACTCTAGAGATGCCATTAGGCATGTCCAGGGCTCCAATTAAGCTTTTAATTCTTCCTTCCTTCCTTCCTTCCTTCCTTCC
>NC_058133.1:129032394-129040117 GCF_016433145.1 Gracilinanus agilis
TTCTTTCCTTCTTTCTGCCTTCCTTCCTATTTGCTTTTGAAGGGAAAGAAGGTTTCAGGGACTCTGATCTGTTATACAAAGACATGTTCAAATTTCTGCTTACTGATGATAGCATTGATTTTTAGAAGTTGACATTTGAAACTAAAGACAAAACCAGCCACTTCTCTGAGAACATACACAAAAAGTAAAACATAAAAATATAAAAGAATCTCCATTATAGCCTGCTGTCCCCCCAAAGCCCCAACCAATAAACCAAGCAAGCCAATAATTCAAATTTTCAGGCCCTTGTTCACTATGACTAGAGGAGGACAGAGGATCACAGCTTGCAGAATCATTGGTGAAGAATTTATTATAGGTAATTTTATTATCCTTAATTTAGCAACCAGGGCTACTGATATTTACAGAATTCTTTTCTCTGAGGGAGCTTCCTTCCAAGAGGGTGCAGACTCCATAGGCTGGCATTTCACTAGTATCATTTAGCAGGGCTTGGGAGAACGACAAAAGCTTTTAAAACATATTCCTAGCAAGGGGAATGATATTAATCTTCCAGGAAAAGACAGAGTAATGAAATGTAATAACCATCATTTGTTATTTCTAGAGTGGAACTCAGCCCAGTCCTGGACTTGGGGTCAACAAAATCTGGATTGGAATCCTACCAAGGACTCTTATAAACCGTGTGTTCCTAGGCAAGTCATTCCACCTCTTTGTATATTAGTTTCCTTATCTATATCATGGGATTAATAATATCACTTAACCTCATAAGATTGCTTACAGGATCAAATGAAAAAATTTATATAAAGCACCTGAGCACCATATAAATATGAGGTGTTTATTATATCTACTTCATAGGATTGTTATAAGGCTCAGATGAAGTATGGTAGTTGCTTTGCAAACTTTAAAGTAATATAATAATAACAGCTCTTATTTCTAAACGGTAGTTCCTATTGTGTCAGGCACTGTTCTAAGCATTTTTTTTTTACAAATATTATCTCATTTTAGCCTCATAACAACTCTGAGAGGTGGATGCTATTATTATTTCCATTTTACATTTGAGGAACCCAAAGCAAACAGAGGCTAAATGACTTGCCTAGGGTCACACAGTTCATAAATATTTGTGGTCCAATTCGCAGGAAGGTTTTCCTTAGTCTCGGGCTACTGCTCTACCCTCTATCCTCAGCTGCCTCTAATGAATAAGTACACATACTGATGAGATCACAAATTCGTCTGGAAGCAGGTGATCCTTTTTAATTTCTTAGGGGTAGGAGCAGAACTGTAATTATTTTGGGAAAGAAGTAAAGGGAATCACTGTTACTCTATTTTAAGTAGTTTTCTCAGTATTTAAAAAAAAACGATTTGGCCATCCATTATTAGGTGATAAAGTACCACATAATAAGCTATAAAAGCAAGTGGTGTAAAGTCAGGTGATCCAGTTAATCAGTCTTTGCAAACTAAATGTCACCAGATATGAGCTCACTGTTCCTGAGGAACCCATTAAATCACGTTGGTGTGGAAGGTGGAGGGACTCAGTGCACTCCTACTGTTTCAAGAAAATATGATGCACATACAGATTTAGATCCAAGTATGGAAATTAGATGGTGGGCCCCTCAGGCTTTCTGGCAGCCACTGGGCTATTAAGGAAGGAACAACAGCTGCTCGAGCTATCACTGGAAAAGATGACAGGCAGGGATTAGGCCTTATATCCAGGCCAGCTCCTCTTGGAGGATCGACCCAGACCCTCGACACTGACTGTACCCCTGGACACATGGAATGTCCCAAACTGAGGCAGATGGAATTCCTGATGAATGAGTTGAAATGGTAGAGGGATAGGAGGGTGGGAGTTGAATGGATTTACTAGGGGGCTTTTCCATGGCAGGCCAATATGAGGGCAGCCAGGCTGCCTTTAGATGTTAACCAGAGGCATTTGTATGCTCTGTCATTCACCCTTCAAAGGAAGGTGTCAAATGTCTTGATGAAATTCCTCTCCCACTTATCCAGACACAGAATCAGTCACCCTGTTGACAAATGACAAAGGGTGAAACTGTTGAGCGGGACTCAGGATACAAGAGATTGACAGCCACTGGAAGACAAGTTCATGTTGGCAGGAATAATGATGTCATAATTAGTGCTGGAAAACCCAAGTATCAGACCATGGTCACAGTTTAAAGTGAGCATCTGGAATTGGAAGATTGTAAAGGTAGGAGGGAGGGGAGAAGCAAGGAGTGCTAAAGAGGAGTGAATTCAGCCACAGCAGCTAGCTCTTGCCAAAACAATTTAATACAACAACCCAAAGAGTTACATATGGGATATCTGGAAATAAGCGCCACTAGAATTACCTGATGATCTCACTGGAAAATGAGCTTCCTCCAAAGGGTAAATGATATAACAAGATGGAAGGCACAGTCACTCATTTAACAAGCAATTATTAAATGCCTATTATGTGCCAGACACTGGACTAGGTGCTGGAGATACAAACTTGGAATTTGTAGGGGGAAAACAATATGTAAACAAACAAACAAACAAAAAAAGAACTACGTCCCCATTTATCACAGAAGGACTAGGAAGTTTACTTGAATCACACTGATAAAAGTAAACTAGGTAAAATACATGAAAGGTAAAGGGAGGAGAGACAGCTTTGGAAGTTGACAAGGGCACTAACTCTCTGCCTCTGGAACCCAGGAAAGAACTACATTTAAGGGAAACTTCATGAAGCCTCAACAAAGGGTTAAGAGGATTTCCAGTACCCAAGAGAGCTACATGTGCTCTCTAAGTTTGAGTCTTCTCTCTCTAGGTGTCTTGTGTATGCAAGGGGTGAAAGTATCTTTAATTTGGGGGGATGTTTTTGTAACAATGGCATACGTACACATATATGTGCACGTATAAATGCATATGTATATCTGTTTAGTAAATATCCTCTGTAAAAGTTAATTTACTCTAGATGATAATCGATGGGGAGCATACAGACAGGGACTCAAGAGTAACAGTAATAGAAAGCCTATCAGCCCTTAGAGTTTTCCTTGGATCTCTGAGTAATAATATCAAGCTGCCTTCTGGGGACCAAGCCTGCCTACGGGAGTGGAAGTTGGGGAGAATTGTTCTGGTAATTCATGATGTA
This sequence comes from Gracilinanus agilis, assembly GCF_016433145.1. NCBI lineage: Eukaryota > Metazoa > Chordata > Mammalia > Didelphimorphia > Didelphidae > Gracilinanus > Gracilinanus agilis. The sequence continues at coordinate 129,035,507 of NC_058133.1, forward strand.
CTTTAAAATTTAATCTGCATTATCACTACTTTCTCCATTGTTTTCTTGTCTAGATGATGAACAAGACAATGAATCAAGTCCTGATCTGTAGCATTTGATGATTTCCAAGGTGTAAATGCTCACACTGAAAATTTAACAATCTTTTCTTGGCTAATCTGAGTTGGCTCCAACTCTACTAAGAGTAGTCTCAGGGGGAGTTATATCATACACAAGAAGGTACAAGGTAATTTCTGGGTGAAAATTGCTAGGTCACTAGCAACTGAAGAGATGTAGATAGGCTTTCTGGAGGAGGATCCCCTACTTCTGAGTTTTGATGATATATTTTATGAGGTAGATGTGAGGAAAGAATGCATTTTCAGATTGGGGACCATTTAAACAAAACCATTGAAATGTTGCATGTAAGGAAAAGCAAGTGAGTCCATTGGGCTGGGACACAGAGCATTTGAAAGAGAGCTTCCGGAAAGGTGGGCTGTGATGAGATTGTGAAGGGATTTAAAAACCAAAGCAAAGTTTGTATTTTATACTAAAGAAAAGTGGGATCCATCAGAGATGATCTCTAGTTTTTATCTGTCTCTATGTCATTCATTTACTTTTGTGCTTTTCCTGTCTGCTTTGTCCATGTTCTTCGAGGCAGGCAAGCCAGACTTGCTGAAGCATCAGATTACCTTAAAGGTTATGTTGTGCCAGACAAATCTCACCATCACCATCACCTCTAACCCTACCTCTCCTAGATCCAAATGGAAATAGCCCAGAATGCTGAACCAGAGAGAAGCAGTTCCCTCCTACCCCATACCAAACATCTACCATGCTTCTGGTCCAAGACTTGCAGCCATCACTGGGGGGTAATTCAGCACTAACACATTGTTGGTGGAACTGTGAACTGATCCAATTATTTTAGAAACCAATTTGGAATGATATCCAAAAGGATATAAAATGATGTATACCCTTTTATCCAACAATAACACTATTGAAGAGAGCAAAAGAAAGGGGAGAAGGACATATTTCTACAAAAATAATTATAGGTGATCTTTTTGTGATATCAAAGAACTAGAAACTGAGGGGATGTCCATCAGTTGGGGAATGGCTGAATAAATTGTGGTATATGAGTTTAATGGAATGCTATTGTGCTATAAGAAATGATGAACAGGACTTAATTTCAGAAAAACCTGGAAAGACATATATGAAACAATGGAAAATGAAGTGAGCAGAACCAGGAGAACATTGTATAAAATAACATGAATACTGGTTGATGATCAACTGGGAATGACAACTATTATTCACAATGCAAGGATCCAAGACAACTCCAAGGGACTTGTGATGAAAAAGGCTACCTACCACCATAAAAAGAACTGATGGAATCTGAACGCAGATCAAAGCATGACATTTTCACTTTATTTCCTTTATAAGTTTTTTCTTGTCTATGTGATATGTCTTCTTTTACAAAATGATGGGTAGGGAAATAGATATTGCATGATAGTTCATCAGATCACTTGTCTTGGGAAGTGGGGAGGTGAGAGAGGAAAGAAGAAAATTTGGATCTTGAACTGTCAGAAAATAAATATTCAAAACTGTTTCTACATGTAATTGTGAAAAAATACAATAAACTATTACCAGGATATTACTAGGCCAAATGTTTAATACAGTTTAATAACTTTGGGGGGGGCACATTTCCAAATTACTTTTCAGAATGCCTGGATGAATTCTCAGTTCCAACATAAGCATTGGCATGCCTCTTTTCCCAAAGTCCTCCTAACATTCACCATTTTCCTTTGCTGTCAACTTTGCAAATCTGATGAGTCTGAAGTGGAGACTAGAGTTAAAGGGAAGGATTAGATAGTAAATAGCTAGAAAAGGAAGCAGTGATCACAAAGAGCCAGCATAATTTCCTAAAAATATGCTACATTTGTTTTTTTTTTTTTGATAGGGCTACTCGATTGGCAGGAAAGAAGAAAGTTATTCTTCACTTACATTTTATTTATTTACTTTTTCAAAACCCTTACTTTATGTCTTAGAATTAATATTAATACAGTTCTAAGGCAGAAGTTCTAAGGCAAATTCTAAGGCAGAAGACTAGTAAGGGCTAGGCAATGGGGGTTAAGTGACTTGCCCAGGGTCACAGAACTAGGAAGTGTCTGAGGTCAAATTTGAACCTAGGACCTCCCATCTCTAGGCCTTGCTCTTAAGCTACTGAGCCACCCAGCTACTTCCTTGAACTACATTTTAGCAAAACATCTGACAGGGTTTCCCATACTATGCTCAAGAAAAAAAGGGAAAATTTTTGGTGCCAGATGATATATGATTAGGAAGACTGAGCATTGGCTGATTAGCTATATTCAAGATTAGTTCATAATGGTTCACTATCAGCTTGGAAGGCGATCTTTAGTGTAGTACTCCAGCAATCTCTGATTGAGCCCATGTTCTTTAACATTTTTTTCAATGTCTTGATAAAGGAGTCATGAAATTTGTAGAAGAAAAAAAATGGGATGGAAAGCTGGCTTAGTGACGGTCAGATTCCCAAAGTTCTTTAAAAGGTCAAATTTTGAGTCTAATAAGAAAATTAATTAGGGATAAATGTAAAGCATTTTAATGTTTTATTATATATTTATTGTATAAATGTAAAAAATTGTACTTGGGGTTAAAAAATCAATTTCACAAATTCAGGTTGGGAGAGGTGTGGCTAGACAACTGGATATGAACAAAGAAAGATCCAGGAGTTTTCATATGCTAAAATTTCAGTGTTAGTGAACAGTATGATATGGTAGCCAAAAAGAATTAATGTAATGGTAATCTGTTTTGAAAAATGCATAGTATCTAGGATTAGGATGTAACAGCTTCAATGTACTTTGTCTTGATCCACATCTAGAGTTTTGTCTTGGGTCTGTCAAGACATGCATGACCAGGATGGTGCACCAAGAAACCATGGAAGAAGCATTGGTCAAAGGAAGGGAACAGTGTTTAGTCGATAGATGAAAACATTTAGGCCATACTACCCTAGGAAGAATGAGAGCTCATTGACTGATCAAACAGAAGTGAGTTCTTATACTGGAAAATATGTTCAAAGAATTTAAAGAATCAAAGGATAAGGTAAAATCAGTGTGTAAGAGCTTGAACAGAAATCAAATAAATGTATGATTGGAGGAGGCAATCAAAGTAGGAATTAGGAAATCAGGACAGGCTATCTCATAAGGGGAATAGAACTAAGAAATCAACTAGGGAGAGTCACTTATGAGCATAGAATGAGCACTCCAGAAATGCCCACTATGCATTTTTCATTCCAGCCTTCTGGCATCATCTTTGGGCCAAACTTTTACAGAAGAGTGGACTGTTTGTTGGCACCTCTATAGTGCCTTTTAGTTCTTCAAGTGATCAGTACCAACAAGTTTTCAACAACCTTTTTATGACTTTGAGCTATGATTTCATAATGATAATACCTAGCATTTATATAACTTTAAGACATAAACATTTTATATGCATTATCTCGTTGTATCCTCACAACAATTTGGCTATTATTATCTCTATTTTATCAATGAGGACATGGAGGTTTAGAAAGATGAAATGATTTATCCAGGGCCACATAGCTAATAAGTCTTTGAGATATGATTTGAATGCATGTCTTGCTGACTCCAAGAACTCTGGCCAATATGTCACCTAATTGCTGAGGGCCCCTTTTCCAACTGGTTGGTTGTTGTCCTTCCTACTAGAAGGGGACCAAAATGACATCTCTGAGTGATATCTTTTGACTTACACATAAAATGGATTTAAATGAGGGAGAATTGCATAAAGTCAACCTCACTCTTTTTTTTTCAGAGTCTCTGCAGTCCAGTGGCAAGACAAAAGTCAAGATGATTGATGATGGCTTGGGATATAGTGGATGCCCTTGGCTTATTTGATGTGTAACCAAACTCTAAAAGCTCAAGAGCATCTGCTTTTACCACCTTTCATGGCTAATGGAACAAATTGTTCTTACCTGCCCTTTCCAGTGGAGGAAGTCTTCTAATGCCTGGAATAGACACCTCCCTAAATATTGGTTGCTTTCACCTGGTTTAGTCTGCTTGCTAAGACAATTTTACTTGGGTGTGGCCACTGCATACTACAGCTTCTTGGAGCCTCAGGTGAGGGGTGAATTGGCAGGTGGACATCAAAAGAGGAAAGCAGTCCTGAGAAGGGCTCATTAAGCCCTCACACCAGAAGCACTAGTCTTCCCTGAAAACACTCTGTACACCCCACTCTTTCCAGTGATGAGATCCAAGACTAGACTTTGCAAAACATGAAAAAATGATGGAAAAGAAATAAAAAGAATATTCTTCAGAGGAATTTATGATAGAATTTGGGAATTATTCTTCCTGATTGTCACATGTATGAGTTTTGTGGCTTCTTCTTCTTCTTCTTCTTCTTCTTCTTCTTCTTCTTCTTCTTCTTCTTCTTCTTCTTCTTCTTCTTCTTCTTCTTCTTCTTCTTCTTCTTCTTCTTCTTCTTCTTCTTCTTCTTCTTCTTCTTCTTCTTCTTCTTCTTCTTCTTCTTCTTCTTCTTCTTCTTCTTCTTCTTCTTCTTCTTCTTCTTCTTCTTCTTCTTCTTCTTCTTCTTCTTCTTCTTCTTCTTCTTCTTCTTCTT
>NC_058133.1:129042914-129052191 GCF_016433145.1 Gracilinanus agilis
CTTACTACTCTACTACAACTACTATTACTTCTACTCTACTGCTACTACTACTATTACTACTACTATTTTACTATTTATGTTACTACTACTACTATTATTATTGCTACTACTACTACTACTACTATTACTCCTCCTCCTACTCTACTGCTACTATTACTATTACTACTACTATTACTTCTACTACTACTTTGTTACTACTACAACTATCACTACTACTACTTCTACCACTACTACCACCACCACTACTACTACTGCTAATAGAATTTCTGACTCTGGTATTTATTACTCATATCACCTGGAAAAAAATCAATTAACTTCTCTGAACCTCAGTTTCCTAATCTGAAAATGAAGGGATTGTTCTATGTGACCTCTTTGGCTCTTTCTAGCTTTGAATTTATGATCCTAGAATACTATGACCTCATGTTCAGCCATAGGACACCTGCCTGAAGAGTCTTAGCTGAGAAATTTCTTTTTCTTCCACTTAGGGAACCTGACTCCAAAGGCTGGGTGAGATCCCAAGGGGACCTTGAGCACCACTCCCCTTCCATTACCACATTCAGATCATTCCAAGGAGAGGGCTGCCTCTTTATTTCCTCAAATTCAGCAGAGAAAGAGACTTCCCAACTTCTTCCCTCAGGATTTTAAACAGGAATGAAAACAACACATTTCCTACCAATTTGATTGTGTGGCCACGCCCTTATCCCCATTATTCTCTCATTGATATTTGACCTAATATAGATCTCTCTGGACATTCCAAGTCTAAACCTGTTAACTAAAATAATTAAACAAACCTTTAATATTGGTGCAAAAATCTGAATCCCCTAAAACTCCCTACCACATCAATCTGAGTAGCCTACCTCATTGCTCTTGTTCTCTTGACATGTTTGATGATGAATGTGTGTGTGTATATGTGCATATGTGACCCATTTATGTTTTTCCAAACTAGAATTTTGCACAAAACTCTCACTCCACTTAGGATGAGGAAGACCCTCATGATATTTAAAAGTTTTACAAATTGCATGCTACATGTAATAAGCCTGTCAGAAAGCATGTAGTTATGATGGTAGTAAAAAAAAGAACACCAGGAATCTCATGAATGCCTTATACAAACAGGTAAAAACTGATAGACTGAGGTGGGGGTGGGGAGCAGCCTTTTGTGGTGCTCAAGAATGTAAAGGGCACTTAGTTTTGAAAAAAAAAAGAATTTTTTTTGCCAGTTTTAAAACCTAAGCTATTATAAGTATGTATATATGTATGCAGAGACATAGATTTATTTATTGAATGCTCTGGTCCTCTTCTTAGTAGTGAAAGAATTAAAAAGCATACATTAATCTCTTAATATGTGCCTTGAACTTTTCTAAATGCTAGGGGCACAAATACTAAAGCAAAGCAAAGCAAATACTTGTTCTTAAGGAGTTTATATCTTAATAGGGGAAGAGAGTATTAGAATTTGGAAAATTACAGAGATCCCTGCCTTCAAGGAGTGCCCAGTCCAGTAGGGAAGACATGCAAACAAATATGTACAAACAAGCTATATGAGTGGAGCCCTAGGGAAAGTGATCAGTGCACCCTTTACCATCAGAATGGGAGTATTGATTTTTATTATGGTTCTAGAACTGGAAGTTGGGGGAGGACGTGGGCTAATTAACCAACCAATCAATCAAAAAACATTTATTAGGTACCAGCTCTAGACTGGGCATTGTGTTAAGTGCTGGGGATACAAAAAGATACAAAAGACAGTCCCTGCCATCGAGGAGCTCACAATCTCATAGGGGAGACAACATGCAAACAAGCTACAAACAGGATAAATAGGACATAATTAACAGAGAGAAGGCACTAAAATTCAGAGGGATGTTGGGAGAGGCTTCCTAATAAAAGATAGGATTTTAGTTTAGTCAGTAGGCAGAGTTGAAGAGAAAGAGAATTCCAGGCATTCGGACAGGCATAGAAAATGCCCAGAGATGAGAATTCTGGGAGATTAGTGTTGCTGGAGCAAAGACTACATATCAGAGATTAAAGTGTAAGAAGACTGGAATGGAAAGAGAGGATTAAGTTACAAGAAAGGTTTTGAGTGCTAAACAGAAAATCCTGAAGGCCATAGGAAACCATTAGAAATTCTTGAGTAGCTGGAGTGACGTGGTAGGACTTTAGATTTAGGAAACCACTTTGTTGGCTAATTGAAAGATGCTTTGGAGTATGGAGAGATTTGAGGCAGGCAGGCTCACTAGTAGGCTGATGCAGTAATCAGGGTGAGAGGTGATGGTTGTCTGCAGGAGAGTGGTAGAATGTTAGAAGAGAGAAGGGGTCGGTATTCCAGAGATTTTGCAAAAGTGAAATCGACAGGCATTGGCAACAGATTGGGTATTGGGAGTAAGAGACAGTAAAGAGTTGAAGATGATGTCTAGGTTGTGAGTCTAAGGAAGTGGGAGGGCTGGTGTTGCCATCTATACCAAGAAGGAAATTAGAGGGAAAGGGGTTAAAGGGAAAGAGAGTACATATGTAGAGGCAAGCAAACGATAGGTAGATGACTGGGAAACAAAGTAGCATGTCCAATTCCATCCTAGATTGAATGGGCCAGGATAAGAATTTACCAGATCTGTACAGCAGGTTTCACTGGGCAAAAAATCCCTAAATAAAAGGGTTAAGTCCTCCATTGTATGGTCACTTGCCAGGCATCAAGCAAGATGGCTAGGGAATGCCACTAGAGCTCTAGGAATTCCTGATATAGTCTAGTTTTTTGTCCTGAATCCACTGTTGATATTCGTACAGTTCAAAACCTACCCACCAAGCTAATTCCACTTACATTCAACTCTGACTCAGCCCCATGAGAATTCATCAGCATTATTGGGATTTCCCAAGGCTGTGTGAAGATTCATTCCAAATCTCATCCCTTGCACCAGAAATATAATGGATGTAAAGCATTTTGCAAACCTTAAGGTACTATACAGATATTAGCCATTATTGTCATTGGGACATAATCTGAGCATGGAAAAGGACAAACTTAATATGGAAAAGAAAGTTTTGGAAAAGAAGGAATTTCTCAGTGCCTAAAAGTGTTGTGACTTTGGAAGTATGCCTAACATGTTTCAAAGGAGGTGGAAAACCATGGCTAATATGGAAATATGTTTTGTATGACTTCACATATATAATTGATGTCATATTGCTTACCTTCTCAAGGCAGGGGGAATAGCAAGAGAGAGAAAGAGAAATTGGGACTAAAAATTTTAAAAATGAATAAGAAAATAAACAAGAGAAAGTAGATAAAATATTGGCAATCCATGTTAATCATCTAAGAACATGGAGCAGACGAGAAATACAAGGGGCTGTTGGTTAGCATCATGAAGAACCGATGCATGGTTAATGTCATGGAGAACACTGGAGAGGAAGCTCTGACTCTTCAGAAGAGAGAATTGTCTGTTGAGAACCAGCTTTAATTTAAGTTTAATAAAAGTGGAGACCTCAGAAGGGATATCTAGAAAAAATTAATTTATATAACTTCTTGGATCCTGTAATTCTGTATTCAGATGGCATTACTGAAGTGCTGTTGTTAGGGCAAGGAATTGGAATGACTATTTCCTGGAGTGGGGATATGTGTTGTTAGAAAGTCATCTCACTCGATTGTTATTTATTTTGTGTGGGGCTCAGTTTGGGTTGGGACCAGAGCTGATGGGAAATGAAAGCTTTTTCTTTCAGCTTACAAAGCACAGTAGAATGTTTGAAGCTTCTCTGTATTTGCTCACTTTGGCATCATATTCTAACTAACCAATGCCAGATAATATATGTGTTCTTGGTTCTAGGAACACTGAAGGCAGTGCTAACACCAAAATTCAAATCATTGTCATTCTCAAGTGCCTACTTTGTGCAAGACATAGCCCTAGGTGCTAGGGCAAGAACACAATTACTCCCTGTCCTTAAGGAACTTAAAATTTGTGGGATGGGAGTGGGAGTAGAGCATATACACAAATAGGCAAGAGCAAGGTAATTTGAAGTGGGAGAAATCAGTAACAACTGCATCAGAAAATGCTGAACATGAGTTTAAATATGGCCGCAGACACTGTGTGACCCTTGACAAGTCACTTGACAGTTATTTGCCTCAGTTTCCTCAACTGTAAAATAGGGATAATGATAGCACCTACCTTTCAGGATTGTTGTGAGGATCAAATGGAAAAATAATTGTAAAGCACTTTGCATATGTCTGGTCCATGGGAAGTGCTATAGCCTCCTTGGTGAACCTTTTCCAAGTTTGAGTGCCCAGTGGGTAAATTCAAGATGTCTGTGAGACCCTGGATTACTGGAGAGAGTTGAGGCAGAAAGTGCTTGCTTTGGGCAGCTGGACAGGGTGGGAGGGCATGCAGAAAATGTCCTTGAGTGATGGGAAGAGGGGGAACAGAACAGCTTCCTGAGTGCCGGCTCTGCACATGTGCCACGTTTTCACCAGTGCTGTATAAATATCAGCTGCTATTGCTATTATTGTTAAAACCTGAGCTGAGCCTTAAAAGAAAGTCAATATTCTGAGAGGCATCAATGAGGAGAAAGTTCAGTGTAGGCAAGAGGGATGGCTTGTGCAAATACATAGAGATGGAAGACAGAATGTTTAGAAACCGCTAATAGTCTAGTTTGGCTGGAACATAGAATGAATGAAGTAATTTGGGACGAAGCTGGAAAAATCAGCTGGAGCTAGATTGCAGAGGTCTTGGAAGCCAGGTTGAGGGGTTTTCATTTTTTCACACAGGTAATAGGGAGTTACTGAAGAATTTTTGAGCAGGAGAGTGCCAGTGTCTGACCTATACTTCAGGAAAATTGATTTTTATCAGCTGCCTGGAGGTTTGATTAAAGAGGAGAGAGACTGGGAAGTGGGAACCTAAATAGGATGCTATGGAAGGAGAAAAGGGAAGAGATGATTAGGAGCCTGAATCAAGGTGCTGATCATGTGAGTAGATGCAAAATGATGGATAAGAGAGTCTTTAAGTTGGTCACTAATTGTCAAAGCCCTAGTCATCCAGCCTTTCCCTTTTGCTAGGCTTTGAATTCTTCCAGCTTTATTCACTGTCAAATGTCTTTTGCCCTTGGCAAAAGGAAGCAAAGACTGGGGGAAGCATGCAAAAAAGGAGATGTTTCTACCTGGAAAGGTTTGTCCCACCTAATCCTAATTGTAGAGAGGGCCAAAGTGGCACAGACTTTTAACAAAATGCTTCTTCCTCTAACTGCAAAAATGCATTCTTAGGATCTTTCTTTCTTCAGTAAATCAGTCAGGCTGTGAAGAAGTGTTTATTGAGCATGAAGTCATTGCCCTTTCTTGCTCCCACGTCAGTACTTGGTTTGCTGTTGAGGGAGAAGGGCCTCCAGCAGATGGAACACCTGAGACCAATTTAACAAATCAGGCAAAGTTCCCACTTCCAGTCCAACTTAACTATTTAATAAAGTCTTCAATTTGCACAGCATTGTCCTTGACCAGCTATGAGCCCTCTACCAGGTGCTTCCAGATGTCTATAAAATAAAGATGGGGCAGATGGGGTTTCCTCCGTTTTACAGATAGGGAAACTGAGGATGAGATTCAAAATTCCACTGAACACTATGGGAATAGAATACAGTGCAGGGAATTCATTCATCAGTCCAGCATTGCTTGGTGTAATGTGCTTAGCATGCAGGCATGCAATATATATTCTTAGAGGACACTGATAGTCTTGAGCTCATAGGACTAATGAAGCTCAGATGAAAAGCAGAGGAGGAAACTTCAAGCAGTGGCATATTAATAATAGTAGTAGCAATTGTATCATCCTTTTTATGTGTCAGACACTGTGCTAAATGCTTTACAATTATCTCATTTTATCCTCCCAATAACCCTGGAAGGTAGGTGTTATTATTAACTCCCTTTTATAGGTGAGGAAACTGAGTCAGACAGAGGTTAAGTGATTTGGCCAGGATCATACTTCTAGTATATGAGGTCAGATTTGAAATCAGGACTTCCTGACTCCAGATCTAGGTCTCAATCCACTGGATAGAGTTTAATAAGAAGCAAGAGGTACAATTATACCTGACATCTAAGCCATATTTATCTCTAAATCTATACTCTTGTAATCTCAATAAATGCATTTTTTAGCATCAAGTCCCCACAAATGAAGACATTTTTGTTAAGTAGATGGAATAATCACTTATCTTAGAACAGAATTAGTATCTTAAAGGCCCTATATAAACTTACCTCTGGGTCAGTTACCTATTGTTTGATTTTTTGGGGGGAGGTAGGGAAGGAACTGGAGTAAATAGTAGAAGATAAAGGGGCAGGATGTATATTTTAGAGGACCTAGTTTTAATTCCCATTTCCAATATGAATTAACTATCCATGTGGTACCTAGCTATGTCAGTGGATAGAGAGCTGGCCCTGGAGTCAGGAAAATCTGAATTCAAATCCAGTCTCAAATATAATTGCCAGCTGAGGACTCCCAAATAAGTCACAACTTCTCTCAACCTATTTCCTCATATGTAAAATGGGGATAATAATAGCACCTATCTTATTGGATTGTTGTGAGAATTGAATGAAATAATATTTGTAAAGTCAAAAACTTTGAAGTATTACACAGAAAAATAAACAAATAATAGAAGTATAAACAAATAAATAATAAAATACAAAATATAAAATAAAGAAAAAAACTTTAAAATTACTACTAGTTCTACCACTACTGCAATTATTATTACTCCTACTACTATTGTTATTATTACTACTACAACAGGGATCCCTTCCACATTGTGACCTTCCCCATCACAATTCTGATTATATCTTAGTTTGGTATGTGTAATTAAATGGGCATTTTTTGGGGGAATTTTGCAGAAGCTTCAGACAATAATAATGAACAAAGGCTAGCAGATGACAGAAAAAGTTTAGAAACTAAAAAATGAATAAAGTAGTCTATAACCAAATGGTTAGTTCAAATTTTATAATAAGATTCTGTAGATACCCCATAAAGGAAAAAGAAAAATAATTTCAGACTTCTCTGGTACAAAAGGAGGGCCCAAAATTTTTACTTAGATTTTCCAGATCACATGGATCCTTGGCTACCCTACCCCCTGTGATGTGGAAGGGATACCTCTACTACTACTACTACTACTACTACTACCACTACCACTACCACTACTACTACTACTACTACTACTACTACTACTACTACTACTACTACTACTACTACTACTACTACTACTACTACTACTACTACTACTACTATTACCACCACCACCACCACTTCCAAAGCTACCATCTTGGAGGAGTCACTTAGCCTCCTAGGCTTCAGTTTCCTTGCATATAAAATGAGGGAATTGGACCAGATTATTTTTGAAATCCATTTAAATTCTCCAGCTAAGATCTACAATTTCCAGCTTCTATAAACATTCTTTATTATGTCTCTGGGATTAAGCCCTGACCTAGGCCGAGGGAAAGAGATCTAAATAAATTTTTTATGTTTTTATTCTAGTAGCTCTTCTGGGGGAGGATGTTGGTGGCTGTCAGTTGGTATTTCTCTAGAAAAATTGGCACTGTGGATAGTCCCTGGAGCTCTCTAGTAGTGGGACGGCAGAAAGATTGCTGGATTCTTGTCTTTTCCACTAGGTCACCATCCCCTCTTCTGTAGGATCAGGTCTGATAAAGAATAAACTCTTCAGGGACCCCTTCTGAGGCAGACAATAACAGCCTGCATGGATTGAGGGACCAGACAGGGGTCTCTTTCAGAGCTAGCCAAAAAACAATGATACCTCTCTGTTCACTTTGGGCAAGGTATGAAAAATGCTCTCATCAATTATTTCTCTTATAAGTTATTATGTTTTATAGAGCAGGGTTTCTTAACTTCATGTCTGGAGACTTCTCCTAACCCCCATTAAATATTTTGATAATTGCATGATAATATAACTGATTTCCTTTGTACTCATGTATTTTATTTTATGGATTTAAAATCATTTTTCTGAGAAGTGGTTCATAGGCTACACTAGACTTCCAAAAGGGTTCATGAAGGTTCATGGATATATGAACCCAAAGAGGTTCATAAAACAAACAAACAAACATTAAGAAGTCTGGTCCTAGGGGATTTTAGCTTCTAGTAGAATGTAAGCTCCTTGAGGGCAGGGAGTGATTCATTTTAATGTTTGTACCTCCAATGCCTAGCTCTTAAAAACTTTAAACTTAAACTTAAAGACACTTAAAAATGTTTTTTGAATTTATTATTTTATTCATTCACTGAAATACAGATGGCTTGTCAGAAATGATATATCTAAATGCTATAGAGAATAGACATTCCTGATATTAAAAACATGTGCACTTGTAAAGAGGCAATATTAAAAAGCATCCCTGTTTTGCCCCTTCTACCTCAGTCTGTAAAATTGACAAGTCTATCTGAAGAAAGAATTGTGGGGCAACTCCCTCTATCCACACCCCCCCCCAAACAGCTAGTCAAAAGGAAAATTAGAATGGAATGGATTGTAAGAGGTAGGTGGGGCTGAAGGGTTTTGGTGATTGAGCTCCATCATTTCTGCTTTGTGGGTGCAGGGGGAGAGAGGTTTCAGAGTTCACCCTGACCTTTTCAACTCCAGCCAGCTCACTAGGTTCATTCTCACTTGAGTTCCTCCTTCTAACCACAAAAGTCCTTTTCTTTCTCCTTGGAAGTATGGAGGTTTGCCATTCACCACATCTGCCTGAAACTCTGCTTTGTAAACTCTGAATCTGGGTCTAGCTCAGCTAAAGTCTTTCCATGTATTGAGGTAGTTTAGCAAACAAATAATTCTACTAACCGTTAATAATCCTGTCAAGTTTGCCCTGAGGTATTTTATATCTACCTTATCCATCCAGTTAAATTAAATTAAGATCAGGCTCTTCTCTGCCTGGCTGATGATTGATGGGTCTACATCCTTCTTTTTTGAAAACATGTAATCTTCACGTCCTAGGAAGAAATACAACAGTTTGTAAATTACACGCACTCATTAGAGAAGATGGTGGCTACATCCAGAGACCTCCTCTTAACACTGGGGGTTTTGGATGGTCAACCTGCAACACCAGAAGGTGGAAATCTTGGCAAGAATAGCCAATGGAAGCTCTTGGGAAGATGTCAGAGTTAGAATTAGGGAGGAGTCTAGAAGACTGGATTGAAGGGAGGAAGCATTACATGGCAAGTTTAGGTTTCCTTTTTTGCTTTCAAAAATGTTTCATTGATACTCTTGTTTTTATTTGGAAATATCACTGTTATTTTCCATAGCCTTCTCCTCATTGTCCATACTGAAACTCTTCTTGTTAAAAAATAAG
>NC_058133.1:129054821-129100333 GCF_016433145.1 Gracilinanus agilis
AAGGTTAAGGTAGGATAGGAAGATTTGTGAATGCCAGCATAGTAATCGTAATTAAATTCATGGAACGAGATCATCAAGTGAAGGGGTACTATTTTACGATGAAATTAAAGACAAAAGAACAATGATAATTTTGGAGAGAGCAGCTTTGGAAGAATGACGAGGTTAGAAACTTGAGAGGAGAGAAAGTAGAGGCACTGGTTAGAGATAGCCTTCTCAAGAAGTTTAGCCATACAGGGCAGGATATATATATATATATATATATACATATATATATATATATATATCTGATATGATAGTGGGAAAGGATGTATGTAGGATGAATCAAGTCTGTGTATAATGGAAGTGATTTAAGACTAAAGTTTGGCAGTGTGAAATTAGTGATATTATGAGGGGATCAAGGACTCCAGATAAGAGGACATTATAGAGTTGAACTGGTTCACCAATGGGTCAAGATGGAGGAAAAGAGAAAAGAGTGGCTTAGAGGGATGATGGCCTGGGAGAGAACAGAGGAGTCTAGAGAATGGAAGTTATGATGTGGACAAAGAATGGGGTTTAGTGTGGGAAGGCAGAAGAAAAGGTGGGAAATCAAAAGATTACGGTCATATGAGGGAATTTTAGTCTCTTATTAGATTGTGTGATCTTGGGCAAGTATTCCTGACTCCAACTCCAGCACTATATCTGTTGCACTGCCCAGGAGTTACCTTACATACTGTCACAGTAAGTTACCTGTTTATAGGTCTTCTAAAGGGTCTTAGCCAGGGGTGCACTGAAATTAGTCAGAGTCCAGGAGGGCTGATTGTTAAATTTTCAGTGTGAGCATTTAAACCTTGAAAATAAACAAATGCTACAAATCATGGCTTCATTTATTATTTTATTGATTATCTAGACTTATAAAAGTAATGGAGAAAATGTTAATAATGCAGATTAAAGTGTACTGTTCACCCCAGAGAGCAGGTTGTTAAATATTTACCAGTACATCCATGGTTTTAGCTCATGGTGTGATCATCATAAATTCTAGGTATTCTGATGACTTCTACCAACTTTTCATGTACAGGACATGCCCAAGAGGTTGAATGGGAAAACTGGCTTGATGGTTCGGCATAACTATCACAAAGTCATGTTTTATTGGCCCATGTCCTAGACGGTGACCTGTTATATTATTCAATATATCTATGAAAACTCTTAATTTATAGGATAATAGCTTCTATTTCAAATTATTTCTTACTATCACTTTACTAAAAACATTGGAAAATGAGATATAACTATTCATTTCATTAATCTGCTTCATAATTAATAAAGTCTTTGGTGTCTCTGGTTCTCTTTGCACTTGGGTTCACCATTAACTTCTCTTTATTCTCTGCTTCTAGGTCTTCATAAAACTTTGCCAAGACATTGAAATACCATTTGACTGAAACCTTTCATGTTTGGGTCAATTTTATGCAACTTTTCCTCTTCAAGTACATAAATAGCCCCATGTTCCCTAGCCAGGGTAATTAGCTGTGATGTGGCAGCCAAACATGGATTATTATTGACAGCTCCAACAGCCCCCATCTTCTTAGGCTCTGGAAAATGCAAGTTCTCCCACTATTCTAGCATATCCCTCCACTTTACACAGATGGTTCCATTCAGATCACAGATGCCTTTATGGAAATCTTTGGGACAAAGCAGATTTGTTTTTCTGCCTTCATTTTCTTGTCATGAATTAAGACACTTTGCCCAAGGTCTGACAAATATTAAGCAACTAGGCAAAGCTTCCTTTATCCACTCTGTCATCTTAGGACAAACTTTTCACAATTCCATAGTGGTCTAGGAATTAGGGTTCAGAGTTCTATAGGTAGGGTTTGATTCTTGGTTAGAGAAAATGTCTTACCAATAACCAAGTCCTTACAGTATTCAATTTAAGATCCAATAGATATATGTCTACTAAGGTTAAATTCCTGGTAGAAAGACTTTTGAGAGGAATCAATGGAACTGGGTTCAAATCAGACCCCTAATGTCTAGTACCTGTGTAACCTTGGACAAGTCACTTAACCTCCATGGGTCTCATTCTACTCATCTACAAAATGAGGGGATGTGACGAGAGGTCCCTTTTAGCTGAAAATCTATGATTCCATGTGAAAAGAAAAGTTCATAAAATTTTCAGGGGAAGAAGTTTAGAGAGATCAATGAGTCTGGAGTCTACTATCCGGTGATGACATTAATTAGATGAAAATATTCCTAAGAGCCAGACTTTATAGCCAACACATAGATAGTGTTGAACTCCACTTTACTCCTTTTTTCAGTGTACTAAAAAGAGCATTGGGTGTAGGGTTATAGGAACACAGACTCTTCTTACTGTCTATGTGACCTTGGGATAGTCACTTTCATTCTCTGGACCTTTTTACTCATTGATTAAATAAGGAGTTTGGATTGGATGGGTTTCTTAGTGTTTCCATTTGAGGTTGCCAATGGAATACTACTGACTTCAGGAATGAATTGGTCATCTGGACTACTGAATTTCTAGTGGGTGTCTGATGGACACTCAGTTCCAGAAGCTGCCCTTAGTAGCAGCTGGGTTAAAATTTTTTTTGTTTGGGTTAAAATTTGGTGGGTAGGAGGGAGAATGTGGAGGTTAAGGAAAAGGAAGACTGATGTCCCCTCTTAATTCACTCGAGTTGAAAGTATAGATCTATTAAACTTGAAAAAGAGAATGGGATTCAGTATTACCTTGCATGTGTACATAGCCATTATTCTGAAAAGCTTAAGCTTTAAAAGAGTCAGTGGTCCATGTCAGGACAAAAATTGCTTATGGGGCTTTCTGCTGAGTTTATTTATTTTTATATATTTTATGATAATCTTTATTTCAAGTTTCTTTATTTGTGTGAATGGTTCAGGGTTCTGTGAAGACAACGACAAGGATACTGTGCTTAGTCTGACTAAGCTGGTAGAGAATGATTTGACTTCATATCCCATGTGTAATGGGAAGAATGAATTCTGGCTTAAAACTGGATCACAGGTAGTGAATCATAGGATTATGGATTATAACTAGAAAAGGATTGGGTTTGTGGAATAACCTTGGCTCTTTTGATGCCACCTGCATATATAAATCTCATATAGTCTTCTGGCATAGTGGAAAAGTCCTATATTTCAAATTAAAATTGCCTGGCTATGAATCCTAGCCCTGCTTCTGCATCCTGAAATAAGTTTATTCACTTCTCTGACCCTTTCTTTCCTTATCAGCAAAATAAGGGGATTGAACTAGATGATCTCCAAGTTCCAGTCCAACTCTAAAATCTTTTAAAATTGCTGAAGATCAAGTATCCAATCCTAGATTATTGTATTATTTACCATGTAATTCCAGAAACCCAGCAAAGTCATCAGTGGAAATGTATTCTATGCTATTTTAAAAGGGTATACCCGTCTGTAATGGATAGCATATTTCAACATTAGTCTTCTGGAATTATAAATACTTAATGTATTGATCATTGTTCTTACAGCTTTCAAAGTTGTTTGTTTTTAAGATGTCTCTGTGACCTCATTTTATATTACAATTCTGAACATTCTTTTTTGAGTTGGGACATTTCTTTCTCATTTAGCTACCCAGGCATGCCTTTGGTCAGCATCTCTTAAATCTATTGCCCAAGAGTCCCTACTAATGATTCTCTTTTATCAGATCCACTAGAGGACACAGTTCAAAGTATAAGGAATTGAATAAAACAGCATAGCAAAATACAAACTACATGGTTACAAACAAAATACAAACTAATATGGAACCTCTCTCCTCCAATATATAGACTCTTTCCCAATTCTCTTGTCATCTGTGGGAGGGTACTCTCACATAGGGAACATGTGTTTCCAGAGTAACTCATGCTTCCAAGTAGAACCCCTCATGACTTAATGATGTCACTTGCTGCTTTGACTACTTCACTTTCAATATTCTCTGCTGAGCTATTTTTTCTACCCTGTTGCTATTGACTGATGCTTCATGGTGCTTCCATTTGCTTGTTCTTTGCTGAACTACAATTACTATGTATTCTCTGTAGAGGAAGGGATCTTCACATAATTTCTTAGGCTATTTTAGCTCTTTTGTGAATCAGACCCACAGCTATACCAAGCACAGCTATATTAAGTCAGCAAAATCTCTAGCTTTAGACTGTCTGCCTTTGAAGTCCTTTACAACCTCCTTGATCACAACTTTCTACATTTAGTATGCTACTTATATTGAGATGAGTGAATTCTTTTTTTTATTACCCCACTAAGAAGCTTTGACTAAAAATATAGAAGGGAAGAAGAATATGAAAACTTTCTTCTTCTTTCTTTAAGATATCTACATCACTGTTCTTCCTATAGAAATAATGGTATCATTAATGACTCCACTAGTTCTGGGAATTTTTTCTGAATTATGTGGGCTCCTTTAGTTAAATGATTTTATTGGTTGCAAGGTATTACTTAGAGACCTGAAGAATCAAAAGTTATGTTCTTAATGATTTGGTCAAAGATCATTAATAAAAATACTTAAAATATTTGTTGAACAAATTATTGAACTGTTCAAAATATAAAGATTTTTTGTAGCATATAATTTAATAGTATTTTTTGCTCTACAAAGGTCAGACAGTCAATAGACATTTATTAAGCACCTACTATGTGTTGGACCCTGTTTTAAATGCTGAGGATACAAAAAGAGGCAAAAAGATAGTTCTTCCCCTCAAGGATATCACAGCCAATGGAGGAGAGAATAAGCAAACAAATACATACCCTTAAACTATATACAGGAAAAATAGGAAATGATTTAAAAAGAAAAGCATTAGAATTAAGAGGGGCTTGGAAAAGCTTCCTATAGAAGATGGGAATTTTGTTGGGACTAAACTAAAACTATGTTTTTAAAAAATATGGAAATCTGACTTGCACATAGCAATAAAATACACACTTTTCTCAAAATAGAAACTATTTTTTAAACATATTTAATTAGAATTCAGTAGATATTCCTCAAGCAGATTAGAGCAGGTAGTGAGGTGATAAAGGGAGCTCAAATTCAAAACTTCAGCATTTTGACAGTCTCCATTTAATGCTGAAATGAGTGCTGTTTTCAGCAAGAAGTATGATCCCAGTTTTCAAAGGTCAAATAAATCACCTTTAAACTCGTGAAAAGGTAAACAGACTGATTCCTGGCAGCTTTCTTAAGTTTATGAGATCTTCTGGCAACAGTGATACAGAGAAGCCCCATCAATCACCCTGGGACCACAAAGCATTTATTCCTGGGGGGGAATCACTCTGCCATTTCAGATAATTTCCCCTAAAACTATTATTAGGAAATATTAAATCAAATGAAAATGGAAACCCCCAGAGTCAACATACCTTTACAGGAAAGTATTTCCCCTCTAGACAATTTTGAAAATGGAACTGTGATGAAAAGGGGGGGGGGTGGAGCAGAGTACGTGGGGGGAAGTAGGATGGGAGTGGAGATAGACTTCCAGGGAACAGTGGCTGAGGAAGAGAAACACAAAGCTATCTGGAGCATGCCATCCTGACACAACTTAAACAAAATTATTGTCACAAATGAAAAATAATTCATCCCAGTACATGTTTTACTGCCAGTCATTTTCTGTTTTGCTAGTATCTTTAAAAGTCTTTAAAAAGTCCGTGTAATCTCTCTTTCAGCACATTCTTAAGTTATATATGTATATAAAAAACCCACTGTAAATCTGTAAGTCATCCCATAAACTACTATACTATGCAAGAAAATAAATGTCTTTTAAAGACTATTTCAGCAATGAAATTAAATTATGCACTATTATTTTTCCATCATGTAATAAGAGCTTGACTGGTGTAAACAGAAACCCTTAAGAAATGATTATGGAGATGCTTTTTGAGCCACCACATGGGTCTTTGATAACAGGCTTGATAATGTGGCAAAATTGAACCAAGTTTCAAGAGATCCCCAAATCTCAAAATTTAGAGCTAGAAAGGTTCTTTCTAATCATCTAGTCAACATCTCTTCATTTTATGGATGAGGAAACAGAGGTCCCAGGAGATAAGTAACTTGCCTTTATATAGAGTAGTTAGTGGGAGAGGCAGATTTTAAGCTCAGAGCCTCTAACTTCAGGGAGAGCCCCCTTTCCAGCATGTTATATTGCCTATAACTTTGGGTCTTTCTCTAGGGTGGATGAATAGTTATTTCATCTTGTGGCCACTTGTCAGTTGGGCCAGTGACAAACAATCTGCCATATACAAATAGAATGGAACACTATTTTGCTGTAAGACATATGAAAAATTTAGGGAAACTTTGGAAGGTATCAGGGGTTCTTAGCCATTTTTTTGGTCATGGACTCCTTTGTCAGTCTGGTGAGTCTTGGTGGACCCCCATTCAGACAAATTTTTTAAACGCATTAAATAAAATGCACAGGATTACAAAAGATATAAATTATTAATCAGCTAATAGGTTTTAAGCACTTACTATGTGCCAGGCACTGTGTTAAGCTCTCGAAATACAAATATATGTGAAAAGAAATTTAGTGTCTGCTTTCAAGCAACTTACAATCTAATGGAGAAGAGAGTCCAAAAAAGAAGCTGAAATAATGAGGTTGGGTTGATGAGAAGCTACCTATGTGTGATGAAGGAGTCTAGAGGAATGTAGTCTGGTGGGCAATGAAGAGATGGCTGTCCTGGCTTCCCTTTTTAAATGGAAGTTTGAGAAGAAGTCTTTCAGTCTAAAGGAGGGACTCTAGCAGTGGAGATACTTCCACAGGGTGAGTTCCTGTGCTGAAGAGGTCTCCAGGACATCATCTGTGAAGTTAAAGAGATTTCTGGAGTAGGATGGTGAAGTTTAGAGGAGGGTAGTCTGGTGGGAAATGTACAAATATATTTGCAAGTATATATGCAAATATAGTGATGTAAAACATACCCACGTATATGTAACACAAGTTTGTGAATTCCAGATTATACAGACTAATACACAGTCAGATAAACAAAACTGAGATAATTTGCTTAATGAAATTAATTTTAAAATTACATCATAATGTCAAAGGAAACAACCAACAAAAGACAGAAATCGGACATGTGACGAGTAATCTTGACTTCAGTTGACTAATGTTGAAACAGAGATGGTCGAATGGTTAGAGAATGTATTGTCAGATATGGCCAATGCATTTGATTTTCTTGAATGTGCTTTGGTTAAAGGAGAAGATTCTCCTGGGGTTGGGAGTGGGTGGATCTTTGGGAAGTGATGGTCATGTAAAAAAAAGATCAATAAAACATTAGACTGAAAAAAAGGACATTTGCTTGGATCATGGGGTGGGCTCCTTTTGGAGAATCTCATACAAGTCCAGATAATGACCTTATCTTTAACTATCTAGCTGAGGTGCCCCATTGATTTAAATATCTCTGTTTCTACTCCTTTTGAGGGGCTTTGGGCCCCTGGCTCTGCAAATAGCAGGGGGAAAATTTTGTGGAGAGATGATATGCTGAATAGCTCTAGAATGTGTAAATAGTTCCTCATGAATCTGAATTTAGAAAGTAAAGTTCTTTTCCTAGAATGGTAGAGAAGGATAGAAAAGTAAGAGAAGAGTTTTTTTTTTCCTCTGCTGACCTTTGCCTAGTTAGAAACAGAAGAGCAGGCTATGAAATGAACTCATATTAATTTGATTTTAAAATGTTTCTCTCTCACTTTTTTTTGTTTCAAGTGAACTGAGCCTGGGATTTGTCCAAATCAATCTGGAGAGACCACCAAGTGTTTTCATCAGCCAGAACTCTAATCGTGGTCATTTATTATAGTCACTTATCTGATAGTAGCTTCATTATCTGTGATGGTTTTACAGGGACAAAATCCACCAGGCATCCAACCGAGTATATAAACATGTTACCTTGTGGCAGGGTGTCTGTTACTTACTGTCAACACTAGCCGGCCCCAACCACATATCTGTAGCTTATATGAAGTAACGATGAGTTTAATAAGCTCTAGTGAAAGCCACAGGATAAACAAGGCATCACGAGTGTTTGCCTTGTCTGGCCTCTTAAACAAATAAAGGCGATGGAGAAGTACAAACAGCACTTGATTGGGACCTCTGGAGGGGGTGGCCATGGGGCAATGAGGTAAATTCCACGATTTACTACACTCGGGGCGGGATTATTATTTTAGATAAAGCACTTGGGTTTACAAAGTGTGAGAAGAGAGGCCAGCCAGATCTTTCTTTTAGTTACAGTCTGTCTGAAAGCTTGCTTTTGATCATTGGCTGATCTAATTTTTCATTTTCGGGCAACACAAGGAAAGATGGCACTTTTTTCATTATCACTCATCTTCAACATTAAATACTCAATGATCCAAAGCAATTATTAAGTACTTACTGCATTATTTGCAACACTATATTAGGCTTCTTGAGTGTTCTTCAAAACTTGGTTCAGGTGCCTCTTCCTCTGAGAAAATTTCCTTGAACTCCCCCAGTTGTCAATACTCTCTTCCTCAAATTATTTTTTTTATTTTCTATTTGTGTATTACATTGTAATTCTTTGGCAGAATTTATGAAACTTGAGGGCAGAATGCATTTTTATTTTTTGTCATTGTTTCGCTAAACAATTGTCATCATTTGTCATTTTTTATTCTTGTCAATGTTTGTTGAATGAATGTTCAGTTACAAAGATATAACTGCCCTCAAAGAGTTTGCAATCTAATAGGGGAGGTAAGACCCACACGTGAACAATTAACTTCAATACTTTTAGGATATTTGTTTTCAGCATATTTTTAATTCTTCCACTGTTTTTCTCCTCTCTTAACCTAGATATTTCCTTCCACTTCAAGTTACCCTTGTAACTCAGTAGACTATCTTTAAGAGTTACCATCAACAAAATTCTTAATCATGCTGTCGCCAAATTGGTGACAAATCTCTCTGAATTGTCTAATCTGATCCTCTGATGATAACCAATGAGGTAATAAACATTTATTAAGCATCTGCTATGTTTCAGGAACTGTGCTAAGGTCTGGGGATACAAAAAAAAGGCCCTCTCTCAAGGAGCTTACAGTAAAGGGACTGAACTACGCAAACAAACCCTGGACAATTAAGATATAAAAGGGATAAATAAGAAATATCAATGGAAGCTTTAGAAATAGAGGAATGGGAAACATTTAGTGTAGAAGGTGGGATTTTTAGAGGGTATTGAAGAAAGCCAGACAGTCCAGGAGGAAGAGATAATTCTAGGCATGAGGGATAGTCAGTGAGAATGCTAGGAACTGAGAGTTGGAGTATCTTGTGTCAGGAACAGCAAGGAGGCTGTCACTGGATCTCAATGATTAGAAATATAATCCATTACCAGGTTGGAAGATTTTCCAGCTTGGTAGTATCTACCAAAGTTTGTACTGCACTGGGATGACATTCAGGGACCCAGAATCATCTCTATGCCAGGAGACATGAGTAGAATATTAATGAAGGATTTTAATTAATAACACAACTAATTATAATCCCAAATAGAACATGATAAAGTAAGTGTATTTGTGAAGTTCTGTTGAAGCTGGGACTATAGGTTGAAGAGGATTGGGAAGTGATTTAAAAGCCAAATGCAAGTTTGTACATTATTCTAGAGGCAATAGGGGAGCCTGGGTATCTATTGAGTAGGGGAGTGACATGATTAGCTCTCTGCTTAAGGAAAATCACTTTGGAAGTTCTGTGGAGGATGGATTTGGAATGGGGAAGAGACTTGCAGGAGGGAGAGTAATTATTCTTTTTAGCCCTGCCATTTCCTCCATAATCAATCCTGTCCCATACCCTAAACATTACTAGCGCATTCAACAACACTCAAAGTTAAGCAGCTTGGTTGCTGATCTCAGCACATAAGTGCCAAGGTAATGCTGAGGAGTGATCAGAGAATGCAGGGCCAACCCTAAATGAAATTATACAGGAAAAATATTTATTTTTCAGTGGCCCCCTCCCTACTCTCTGTGGCTTTTTATTTCAGACAAACCTCCTTCTCTCTTCTTCTCTCCTCTCCTCTCCTCTCCTTTCCTCTCCTCTCCTCTCCTCTCCATCATCATCACTGGATCCCAGGCTATCTCCAGCCATCCTCTCTTTGGACTTGCCACTGGACTTCGATGACTTTGAAACAAAGAGTGTGACTGACAACTTTATGCAACTCTGCCTCACCTAAATCCGATTGATGCACAAGTCAAGACATCACCACTTAGAAAAATGAAGGGTGAAGGGACAGCTAGGTGGTTCAGTGGCTTGAGGGCCAGGCCTCATTTACTTCCCCAGCTGTGTGACCCTGGTCAAGTCACTTAACCCTCATTGCCTTACTGTTCTGCCCTGGAACCAATACATAGTATTGATTCTAAGACAGAAGGTAAGAGTTTAAAAATAAAAGAAAAATGAAGGATAAACAACATGGAGGAACTTAGTAAATGAACATTCTCTTTCATTTTGGATTTTGGAGTGTAATAGAAAGTATGCTGAGGTTAGATTTCTTTCTCCACAATATCAATTATAGCTGATCCCTTTTTTTCATTCGCAGTTCCTATCCTAGTTTATATGCCAATTTTCTCTTTCCTAGGTTGTTGTATTAGTCTCCTATTTGGTCTGCCTACCTCAGGCTTCTATTCATTTCCATTCATTTTCCACATAGCTTCCAAAGTGATTTTCTTAAAACACTGATCCTATCAATTAACAACTTCCAGTGGCTCTCTACTGTCTTCAGGAATAAATATAAACTCTGTTTGGAATGTTAAGCCCTTCACAACCTGGCCTCTTTCTACCCACTCAATTTACTTACATATTACTGCTAGTCATGTCTGCCTAGTCATTGTTTTACACCTATGATACTTTGACTACCTTCTCTATACCATCTCTTCTCAGCCTGGTAGCATACTCAATAGAATTCTGGATTCTGGAGTTGGGATGGAACTGAGTTCAAACCCTGTTTTGTATACTTATTTGCTCTATGATGCTAACTCACTAAATATCTCAGTTTCACAAGATTGTTGTGAGCATCGAATGAGACAATATTTTAAAAGTATTTTGCAAACTTTAAAGCACCACACTGTATGACTTTGGGTAAGTTCTTTAGCATTTCTGGTCCTCATTTTCCCCATCTGGAACATGAGGTTAGTTTAGGTGATCTCTAAAACTATGAAGATCCCTTCTAGCTCTAAAACTATGATCCTTCTGATTTACATGGTTATACCAGAGATGTTTTATATTAATTTCTGTTCAATTTAAAGTGACTAGAGGTTTTCAGGACTGCATACTTCCCCTTATTGAAACTTCATCCTTCATGTTAAGTATTTAGTAATATGAAAACCTACATTTATAAGTTTTGGAAATAGGAGGGTCAAGGAGGATTCTGAGCAAAACCTGAGCTCCATATTTTGACAATGGGGATAGTTAGTTTGGTAGAGAAGATGATTCCTTTGGTAAAACAAAGGTGTTTTTTTAAAACCCTTACCTTCTGTCTTAGAATCAATACATATTGGTTTTAAGGCAGAAGAGCAGTAAGTGCTAGGCAGTTGAAGTTAAGTGACTTGCCCAGGGTCATACAGTTAGGAAGTGTCTGAGGCCAGATTTGAACCTAGAACCTTCTGTCTCCAGGCCTGTCTCTCAACCCACTGAGTCATCTAGTTGCTCCCCCAGCAAAGATGTTTTATAATGTGAACAATTCATCTTAGAAGTTTAATTTTTTAGGTATAAAAGAACAATTCAATAAAAATTTATTGTGATTTCTGTATGTTAGCATCTGTGATGCTAACAATAAAACAATTTCTCCTCAAAGAACTTAGATTCTGGTAACCTTTCTTGATATTATTATTTTTGTTTGTTCTTTGTCTTTGAAGAGGACCAGTGACATCCTCTGTAATATATGGTTCTGGACATATAAATATAATGAATGAAATAATCACAACTCTTAAGGGATTTATATCCTAATGAGGGAAATAATGTGTGGAATAAATATGAAGAACAAATTCAAATAAGCATGAGATAGTTAAACATAAACTAATTAGGAAAGGATGGAATTAGTAAATGGGAGCATTAGGAAAGGCTTTGTGTAGAAGGTGGCACTTGAGCTGAGTTCTGAAATAAGAAATTGTTTCTTTGAAGTTGATTTGGAGAGATTATATGCTGAGCGTGGAGGGATACCAATGCAAAACTACAGATATGGAAGATGGGGGTGCCATTTATTGTATAGGCACTATGTAGGCATATAAGAGCCAGGAAATTTGTAGAAGACTTTATATGGAAAGAGGGGTTGAACTGCTGGGTTTATATCTGAAGAGATAACAAAGAAAAAGACTTGTACAAAAATATTTATAGCTGCGCTCTTTGTGGTGGCAAAAATTGGAAAATGAGGAGATGTCCTTCAATTGGGGAATGGCTGAACAAATTGTGGTATCTGTTGGTGATGGAATACTATTGTTCTGAAAGGAATAATGAACTGGAGGAATTCCATGTGAACTGGAAAGACCTCCAGGAATTGATGCAGAGCAAAAGGAGCAGAACCAGGAGAACCATATACACAGAGACTTATACACTGTGGCACAATCGAATGTAATGGACCTCTCTACTAGCAGTAATGCAATGATCCAAGACATTTCTGAGGGACTTTTGAGAAAGAACACTATTCATATCCAGAGAAAGAACTGTAGAAGTAGAAACCCAGAAGAAAAACAACTACTTGATCCCATGGGTCAATGGGGATATGATTGGGAATGCAGACTAAATGATCACCCTATTGCAAATATCAATGTTATGGAAATGGGTCTTGATCAATGACACATGTAAAGCCTAGTGGAATTGCTTGTTGGCTACAGGAGGTTGGTGGGAGGAGGGGAGGGAAAGAACATGAATCATGTAACCATGGAAAAATATTCTAAATTAATTAATTAAATACATTTTTTCAAATAAAAAAGAGAGAAAGAAAGAGGTGTTGACCGATGGGACATTTGGGTTTATTAAAATGGCAACTACTGTCTGAATCAGAACAGTCAGTACCTGCTTCAGCCAGATAGAAAAGATAGTTTGTATTGAGTTGGCCCTCAGAACTCCCCATGTTTAATAATACTATTTCAAATCTGACCTCAGATTTATGTTGTGACCCTGGGCAGGTCACAACACTATTTGCCTTGGTTTCCTCACCTCTGAAACGAGCTGGAGAAGGAAATGGCAAACCACTTCAGTATCTTTGCCAAGAAAACCCTAAATGTATCACAAAGTGTCAGATAAAACAAATAGCTGAATAGCAACAGAAATCTACTAGATTTTCTAGGCTGTATGCCCAGGGATGATTGGAATAAAAGGAACCATGATAATTAGGCTCATGGAAGTCTCCATCTGGATTGAGCCAATGAAGCTTGCAGGTCCTCTTGTAGGCCTTCATTTTACAGGAACTTTCCCAAGGTTTTCCCTTGCTATTGGGCATGAGCTTTACCCCTTCAATGAAAGTTTTTATGCTACCATATCATTCTTGATATCTTTGGTGCTTCCTATTACTTGAACTCTAACCTTCTGTGGAGGGTAAAAGGGTATCTTCAGGGGATGTGATATGGAACCTCAGTATAACTGAATCTATGGTATTTGAAAGATGTTATAAAACAACTTTCATATAACTTATTTTGTCAAGAATGTAACAATGACAGGCTTTTGCATTTCTAGCCTTTATCACAGTGCCTGGCACTTAGTAAGTGCCTAATAAATGCTTGCTGACTTGATTTGACAGGTCACTGAAGTGAGCCAAGAAGCCATCAATTTCCAGTAGTCATATTCCTGTCACCATGAGTTTTGAACGATTTTGTTGGCTTAAGCAATTCTCCAAAAGTATGGGTAGAGCTGGGGTCTTTTTTCTTGGTCCACTAAGAAGTAAGTTGTGGGACAACCTTTAGCAACGTCAACCTGTAAATGGGTATTTTGAGGCATGTGTCACAGGCCACATGCTTTTAAAACAGCAATTAAAAATATGCCCTGATGTTATTTCCCTTGAATTGCTACCTACCAATACTTCCTAACAGGAAGCCCGGGCCAATATCGTGGTTTAAGACTCAGGAAGGACATCTGTGAGAAGGAGAATTCAGAAAACCAGATGGTTTCTGGAGTCACTGGGAGATGGAATTGTTTATTTATTTGAAAAAAATACCACATTTTTATATAGATATACACCCAGTTATTTTTAAAAGCCTTGTTAACCCATAACAGTGAGTTGACACAGGGTTTTGTCCCACAGATAAATAACAATGTTTTGTATGTTCTTGAGATTTTTCTGACTCCTCTTGTCTTTTCTTTATTTCACCCTGAATCAGGAAATTGTCAGGGTGATAGTCCTAATGATGAGAGGCAAATTTAAAGTTAGGACTGTTCTTCTCTATTAAACATTTCCTTCTTGTTCATGACAGTGGGCATGTGGGAATCAAAAAAGACACATGGTTTCTCTAGCTTCCCCACAAATGTCAGGTCAGGGTCCAAACAACTTATTTTTAACAGCTCAAACTGCTGATCTGTCCCCAGGGAGGAGGGGGCTTTTTGGTGGCATCCTAGGGAGTGGGGCTAGGGGAAGGGGGAGGGAAGTGGGAAGTAGTTGGCCCCTGAGCCACCACACCAATTTAGATTTTGGAAGCCTGAAGGGCAATTAGCAGAATACTTTGCCATCTGTAGGCATAATTGACAGCTCAGCCACCTGCTGCTTAGGATTGTCCTTACAAGATAAAAGGTGACTAGGGATGGAAGGTCAAGCATTTCTAAAAGTAAATATTAAGAATTTGACCTGGATAAATTGGTACCGGTGGCTTGAATAATGTCAGCCAGTCAACAATATTTGTCCTACAATGACTGAGTTGCTATTTATCCTTCCTTTTGAAGTGGGTCATTGGCATTATGGAGTGCTGTCTTGACTTGCACATGAATTGAATTTGAGTGAGGCAGTCATCAGCCTTGCACTTTCTTTCAGAGTCATTGAAGTCCAGAGGCAAGATAAAAGTCAGGATGAATGATGATGGCCTGGGATAAAGTGGATGACCTTGGTTTCTTTGATGTCTAACCAAGTTCTAAGCTCTCTAAAGTGCCAACTTCCACTGGAATCAATTGTTCCCTTCTACTCCTTTAGCTGGTGAAGTTTTCATATACCTGGGAAAGATAAGTAGAGGAGTCCTTCATGAGGAATCATGGGAGCAAGGGGATAGGGAATATAAAATAGTGGAAGTCATGACTTCTGCCCTCAGTGAGTTTCCATATTAGTTGCATGAGAATATGATACTTGTGACTACAAAAACAGTGTATAAATACATGCCAATGACTAGTTCATGAATCAAATAGAGAAAGACATAGAAATAGCACAATAAAGGAATTCATTGGAGGGGTCAATCAGGAAGGTTTGCTGTAGGGAGTAACTGATTTGGCCTTTGTTGAAGAGTCTATTGACTTTTGTGGCCACCTGGTCAAGTCTACCATTTTGCGTGACCTCAGGATCTGAGGGCAACTGTTTGGTCAGCCAAAGGTAATGATCTGGTGATTCCATTCTCGAACCTAATGGAAAAGTATCCATGAGGTAAACCCTCACTGACAAATGGCAGTTTGAGAAGAGAATCTTCAGATTTAGAGTTGGAGCTGGATTCTGAGTTATCTGTTATCAACTAAGGGGTGGGGAAGAGTGGAGAAAGTTGGGGTAGGTGGACCTCCACAGTGAGGAACTGGGAAAGAACTATGGTGTGCATTGTCTAAAGGTAGAGGGCTAAAGTCTATCGTCATCATCAGCACCATGCAAGGCCACCATTAAATACATGACATTTTGCTAGACACTGTAAAAAGTGATTCAGAGCAACAGTTCCTGACCTCTATGTGCCTATAATAGAAGATAATGCTTTATGATAATTGAATTGTAAGATTTTGAGTTGGAATAAATGTTTCTTTCAACTCCTTCACTTTATAGATAGAATTATATTATTATTTATAAATTTAATTAAGAATTAATAATACACATTATTACATTAAATGTCATGTCCAAGATTATAATAACTACCATATAGCAGAGTTGAGGGGCTAAACTCATTCTTCCAATTTCAAATTCCATGTCCCCCCCCCCCCCCATTTCCCTGAACTCTCTATTATTGTAGAGCAGGAGCTCTTAATCTTTTTGGGTATGTGTGTGCATGACATAGACCCAGTGGTGTCCTGGTAAATGTTTAACAGCCAGATGTTTAAAAATATGTAAACAGGACACATTCATTTTGTAAGATTAATCTATATTATCAACATGTTCTCTATCTCTTTCTTAAATGTTGAAAATTGACAAAACAATAAAAAAACCTGATCTGTAGCATTTATGTATTTCCAAAGTATAAATGCTCACATTGAAAATTAATAGTTGACTCTTTTATAGATGATTCCAGCATAGTCCTGCATTAAGCCCTTTGGCAATATGGTGAAGCCTATGGATCTCTTCTAATAATATCTTTAAATACATAAAACAAAATACATATGATTGCAAAGGAAACCAGTTGTGTTTTTTATTTTGAAGTTTTATTTTTCTAATTATATTTTAAAACATTTTTAAACATTTGTTATTTTTAAATTTCAACTTCCAAATTCTCTCCTTCCCTTCCTTCCCCCTTTTCTGAGAAGCCAGGCAATTTGATATAGGTTGTACATGCAGTCATGCAAAACATATTTCCATATTAGTCATATGAAAGAAAAAACAGTCCCCAAACCCCCAAAACAAGCATGAAATAAAGAAAGGTTTAAAAAGTATGCTTTGATCTGGACTCAGACTCCATCAGTTGTTTCTTTGGAGGTGGATAGCATTTTTCATTGCAAGTCCTTTGGCATTGTCTTGGATCATTGTATTATTGAGAATAGTCATGTCATTCACAACTGGTCATTGGAGAAATCTGTGGTGTAGGGACAGACGATGTAATACTACAAACATTTATTAAGCACAATACCAATCAACTGATCAATCTGTGAGTACTTCTTAAATGCCTTCTATATCTCAGACCCTATGAAAGTGGATCCAAAGATAGACACAAAGCAGTCCCTGCCCTCAAGGAACACTTGGCCAAGAAGTGTACAGGGATACAAAGATAAAAATGACATCACTCATATCTTCAAGGAGATTATAATCTCTGGGGGTGGCTGGTGGCAGAAATGCCAAGATAAGGGATATCATAGCAGAGTGGAATGGGGCAAAGGAGATATGATATCTAGGGGAATTTGAGAGGAGGAAAGGAATCTTTTTTCAGCTTTAGAGAATCAGGAAGGGCTTTGTAGAGGTAATGGCATTTGGACTGAGCCTTGAAGGGCGAGAATGGTTTTGAAAGACAGAAATGATTAGGAGGTACAGTCCAGGTATGGTAGATGGTAGAAGTGAATACCCAGAGGTAAGAGGGGGCACGTAGAATTTGAGACTGATATGAGCAGACAGTTGTCCATTTCATGGTTGGAATGATTAGATTTACCTTATTTAGAATAATTAGAATTACCTTCAATGGTAAGAAACTTGAGGGCACAGAACAGAAATATTGTTTGAAGAATGACTTGTTTATGTCTGCCTCCAGAGAAAGAACTGATAAACAGGTCTAAGTAAGACATTATTTTATATGCATGCATATCTTTTTGTCAAATGATACCTTCACTAATTGAGAGAAGGGAGGGAGGGAGTTAAGTGAGTATTTTAATTTAACAAATAAATAAATTAAAAAAAAAGAATGTAGTGGATAGAGTATTGAACTTGTAGTCACTGACACCTGAATTCAAGGCCATCCCAGATACTTCCTAGCTGTATGACCTTGAGAAAGTCACTTAATATATCTCAGCTTCAGTTTTCTCATCTATAAAATGGGGACAAGAATGCCCACCTCACAGGGTTGTTTTTAGGATCAAATACATAAAGAGCTTTACTAACCTTACAAATGGTACATAAATGGTAGTTATCATTATCTCAGCATCAGCATCTCTTCATTTGCTTAGTGCGTCTTTTTGTCCCCAAATACCTGTGATTGAGTTTCCATTTAATAGAGATATTTCTGGAATGTTTTTACAACCCTGAAGTAGTTATAGTGCATTCGCACCCTTTGGGAAAAGATAAAGGTCCTCCTTCTTTGGTTGATGTAGCCAAATTTTTAGATAGAGCAGTCTTCTCAGAGCTGCAGATTTACTGATGACCTTTGCTTCTCTTTGACAGTTCCCTGGAGTATAGCTTGGTGAGTATAGGGATGATTCCAGGAGGACCAAAGATTTCTGCCACCTCTCAGGGGGCTTCCATGCCATACTATTGTTTCTTCAGCTTCTCAGTGACTGTAGTTGATAACACCATCATAAATTTCACTGTTGATTGAAACTTGGCACCTGACAACTCAGCCTGGGCTTGATGTGAGAAAACAAGACCAGGCAGGCATTATGCTTTTCTTCCTCTTCCTTCCTTCCTTCCTTCCTTCCTTCCTTCCTTCCTTCCTTCCTTCCTTCCTTCCTTCCTTCCTTCCTTCCTTCCTTCCTTCCTTCCTTTCTTTCTCTCCTTCTTCCTTCCTATTTTTCCTTTTGTTTATTGACTGACCCTCCTATTTGCAAGACTCTCCTTTATCCAGGTACTGCTCATAGTTTTAGGATCAGCTTAAACTAACTTACATTACAGCCAGAGCTTGAACAAGACTTTTGAGTCTTCCAGACAGCTTTTGGAAATTGTTCCCCTTGTATTAAAAAACTGGAGGAACTAAGATTTTATTGGAACATAGGTAATTTATCTAAAAATAAAAGGAGCATAATTTTCTGGCATTAAAATATTTGCCTTTCTCTGCTCTCAGTTCAGTGGAACACTCTTGCCTGTAGATTTCACCTCTCTGGTCATGTTAAAATAATGATTTCTTTTATGTGTGGGTTAGACTGAATAAAGTTGCTGAAGTCCAAGCCAGTTCTTTGATGCTGAGATTTTCTGATTTTTCTCTTTCCCTATGAACCTAATAGCATTTATTGCTTATAGCACCTATTTTGATCAATGTATACTCAATTATTTGTGAAAATCCATATGGTAGAGCAGCTAGAAGCTTAGTAGTTCAGGAAGAGCTGAGTTCAAGGTCTCTCCCTCCAACACACACTGGTTTAGTGCTCAAGCCACCTGGAGGTGGTCTTCCTGTGGAGTTAAGCCAAGCAGAGATGTTGATAGATAATAGAGATACCTGATACGTTATGGGGCAGGCTTTGGAAGAAGTTTAATGTTCTGTCCTCCAGTCTTATAATTAGAGGGGAGAGGCAATTGAGGGTGAGTTGAGAAGATGTTGAGTTTCAAAACCAGAGTTGATTTTCATGATGAGTTGAAGAGAAGGTATGAGTGGAGGGAAGTTTCATGGAGTTCAAAGCCAAGCAGAGCTGCTTAAAGAAAATAAAAGTTACCTGAAAGGTTGTGACTCTTCTATAAATCACAGGTTTGGACCTCTTCCTCCCATTCCCCACTATGCCCCACTCACAATGTTACAACATTTAAAAGCTTCCTCTTTGTTGTTGTCTTGATTTAACTTTTCATGCATGGAGGTTCTATTTTTCCAATTAGATTGGACACCCCTAGAGAGCTCTGCCACCTGGGTGGCATTGTGGAAAGAGATTGGTTTTGTAGTTAGAAGACCTTGTTTCAAATTTTCGGCAAGCAATTTGATAAGATAAGGAGCTTTGAGTTGGAGTCACTGAACTCTGAGTTCCAATTCTACTCTTATTATCTATGTGACCCTGGGCAAGTCAGTCACTGAATTCCTCTCAGACCTAGTTTCCTTATCTGTAAAATTTGTTATTATAAAACCTATTGCTCATGGTCTTTAAGGATGAAATTAAATATGTACAAAGCATTTAACAAATCCTAATTGTTACCTAATTCTATTCTTATTCTTATATGTCCTTTCAACTCTTTTCTAGTCTAAATTCAGGTTCTTATAATCTTATACTGTCTGATATTGGGGCATACGTATGACATAATTTTTTTTCTATGTGAGATTGCTACTCTTCATTTTGATAGCATTTGTAAATGGTTTTATATATGTTACTGGTTTGATGCTCCCAAGAACCTTATGGATGGGTCCTACAGTTATTATTATCTCCATTTTATAGATGAAGAAACTGAGTCCTAAAGTGAAATAATTTTCCCATGGTCATACCAGCAACGAAATATGAGAGTCGAGACCCAAGTTTAGGCCTCTCTGACCTCCAGGGCTCTTTTCACTATACCATATTACTTCTTCATTACAAAATAAAACCCCTAATTGATTCAGGGGGAAATAACCCAACAACTCAACTGGTTCTCTGGAACCCTGGAGTTCAGACAACTAATGATGACCTGAAAGCATTATTGTGCACCTGGTTGTTTGGTGGTGTGTTGTCCCAGACCCAGTAACAGTTGGGAAAATACCCTGGAGGCCCCAGGATAGACACATTCTATAATTCCTTCCTGTGTGGCAAAGCTAGCTCAAACAGTATCTACCCAGGGTGTGTGTATGTGTGTGTGTGTGTGTGTGTGTGTGTGTGTGTGTGTGTGTGTGTGTGTGCTTGCATGGTACTAAGGAAGGAGGTTCCCTCTACATGTTCTCCACATCACTTTATTTTTTAAATTTATTTTTATTTTGAATATTTCTCCATATCACTTTAAAAGGGAACAATATCTAATCCAAACTTGTTAAGCCTAGAATGAAGCATATGCATTCAGCTAAAGTGAATGCAAACCATTTATAATAGTCGTAGATTTCTATTAATTGCTGTATCATGTTTGGTACTTTTACTAGCCAAAATGCACACATTCCCTGCATAAAAGACCATATAAGTAGCGATAGACTGCTTAATATAAAAATCAATCTTGTGCAATTCATTTTTTTTTTTATTCTTCAGAAGATAGGTTTCGTATGACTTGGCTCGCCAGAATGTTATGGGGGTAATTAAAGGAAAGGTGTTTGGGATAAGGGAATTGAAAGGAGGATGTTGGAGACTTGGTAAATGGATAAATTAGGCTACAGGTAGGCTGGGATTAAAGGTGATTCAGGGTATAATAGGACTGAAGTCAGGAGTATTAACACAGAAGGGAAACAGAGATCTGCTTGGGAGAAGATAAGTTAAACTAAAAACAGACTAACACAGCAGGCTTACAGACTGGGACTTAGACTCAAACACAAGCTGAGGGAAATAGACTAAACTGAAATTAACAAACAGGCTTTAGTTAATTTCACAGGAAGGGACCTATTTTGAAGTAACACCTTCCTTCAAGATGGATGCCCAGCTACCCTCTAAGCCCAGAGTATGTTGTCTCTTTCCCTCTTCTCCCCTCTTGATAACTAACAGACAAATTACACTAAATAGAACTATTGTAACACAAAGGGTTTAATTGTTTGAAGGATGTTGGTTAGGAAGGTGGATTAAAGGAAAGCCCTATCAGTTATCTCAGAAACCTCAGATGGGGGAAGGGAAATAAAGATGGAATCTGAGCAAGGACCTGCCTTGCTCAGTTTTACAAAATGCTATCTAAAAGAAAATAAATGATGATTTGATTAAATTATAAATAATGCTGTCAATTAGATAACTCTTCACAGATTTAACTCCTCTCTAATTT
Source organism: Gracilinanus agilis (assembly GCF_016433145.1). Lineage (NCBI taxonomy): Eukaryota > Metazoa > Chordata > Mammalia > Didelphimorphia > Didelphidae > Gracilinanus > Gracilinanus agilis. Next base: position 129,076,332 of record NC_058133.1, read on the forward strand.
CTCTCCTTATAAACTCCACAGCCACTAAGGTAAGGGAGGGAAGGCAGGGTGGTATTAGGAAAGGAAGATATAAAGGGTCTATCTAAAATAATAATTTCTTAAGTAAATCTATCAATGCTAGGCTAAATTTCAATATTGAAGCTAGATAATCTAAGAGCTCGCTCATTGACTTCCTCCCTTCACGGAAGATCCAGTCAACTGCCTCTCCTCAAGATTCTAAAACCTCTAACAGCTTTTTGGAACTCAGCCAAAGCTAGAAAAAAAACTATATCCCCCAATTCTGTATACTACAGTAGTTAACCAATTAAGCAAACATTAAGTGCCTATCCCATGCAGATAATTATTCTAGGGCTGGGGAAGTATGAAATTTAGAGAATATTGTCCTTATTTTTAGTTTATAAGGGAATAATAAGCATTTACATAGTGCCTACTTTATTTTAGACCTGTTTTATAAATACTTTCTCATTTTATCCTCGTACCAATCTTTTGAGGTAAGTGTTGCCACCCTCATTTTACAGTTGAAGAAATAGAAGTTAAGTGAGTTGCTGGTTTGCATAGCTAGTCAGTCTCTGATTCCAGTGCCAGCACTCTATCTACTGTGCCATCAGCTGCCGATATACAAAATAATGAAAAGATAGGAGCTGTAAGGATGAGGTGACGCTCTGGGACATTTTTTTTACCTGTTATTTTTTATTGTTTCTTGTCTTGCCAATGTAACAAGATTACCCAGTAAACCCTTTAGAAATTTTTGTTTCTAGAAACTTTGCTATTTTTTGAGGTTCAGTGTGAACTGTTTTGATAGGCAATTATGCATAGAGTAGCTGGGGCGCCTACTGGTGAAACACTTGGTATTCATGGGCCAGGAAAGAGCCACTGATCAAATCGTAAAATATTTGGTAGAGCCGCAAGGACATTTATATAGGGAAAAAAATTAGCAAAAGAATATCTTCCCCACAACAAATTCTGTGATGGCTGGTCAATGTTAGATCTCTGTAATTCCTTAGAGCTGTATTTACCTTGACTCTGGCTCTGGGCTGTCACCTCCTTCCAAATGGTGTCAGGCTCCTACATTCCTATATTCTGCACTTGCCAGAGGCTGAACATGCCAAGTAGAAGCTGCTACATCTGTATTTTCTGCTCAAAAGAAGCTTGACATCAGATTGCTCCTGTTCAGCTCTTTGTTGAACTTAGGACCTCCTCAGGACTCTGTTATTTCCCCCTGAAATTCCCTACCTATGGACTGTCCTTTCAAAATTCACACCTCCTAAGGCAATCTCTGTTCAGGCATAAGTCTCCTGGGATTCTGACATGTTGGGATTTCTCATTAATGATACTAGCTCCTTTGCCTCATTCATTATGGGCAAATGAGGTCAGATAAAAGTCATTTATTATTAGAGGTCTGAATCCCCCATTACACCTATAAAGAGGAATGCCAAATTGACACATAGAGATGGGATCAAGGGACCACTTGATGGCTCTACTTACAACAGGCTGCACCTTGAAGCAATTTTGACATCTTCATCTAAATCAGCTTAAGCTAAGCCTACATAAATAGTGTCAAAGGGGAACACACCCAGAACTCTAGGGGAGAGTATGATAAACACTCCTGATGTTTTGCAGCTGGGCTCATCATCTGTGCATTTCACAATAAAATTTTATGAAGCGTCCAGACACCCAGCTGGTTGTATTCATGGGGACAGTGCTTCCTCTACTAGGGCATTTCGTCCTGCACCGACTGGGACTTGTTCCCTTTTTCCGCTAACCCTTTTCAGTTGACAGTGAAACTTCATTATCACACAGCCCAGGGGACTGAATCTGAGGCATGTTACATCCGGGAAAATGTTCTATGGTGGCAACACTACTTTACAGGCCATAGATGGAGGATTCCAGAAATGTTCCTGGGACCTGAGTCAGTAAGTTTAAATTCTGGATACAGGACAAAAACTGTAAGAAGGGACCCTCACTAGTTTATTAGTTCTGAAATAAAATTATGTCCAGTTGCAAAGTTATTCTCTTCTATCTTATCATTGCACCCTTCCTTTCCCATTGCCTATATGATAAAGTGTCCTAGTTTGACATTCAGGACTTTTCAGAATTTGGTTCCAATTTACCTTTCTTGCTCAGTTTCTCATTTGCATAAAACCTTTGTTCTCAGTGATCTGGTTATACATGAAACTTTCGCTCTATTTGGTCTGGTTTCCTCACTGTTCTTACAACAAACTTTGTTTTTCCTGCTCCTGAGCCTTTACTCACACTGCTCCCCTAATCTCTATGTTCCTTGAAGTGTTCTTCTCTAAACAAATCCTACTTAAAAGACTGTTCAAATCACTCATCAGAAATTCATAGCCTTTGTGAAATCTATTTGGCTGCCCCCAATGAGTAAACTTTCCTTCTTCTCAATTCAATTCAATAAGCATTTTCTAAATGTATCAAGTATTATTCTAGGTGCTGGGATTACAAAAACAAAAATGAAATGGTCTAGGCCCTCTAGGAGATTCTATTCTATTGGTTCTACAATAGGTACACAGATAAGTAAAATTAAGAATATATATGTATATACATATATATATTTACATACACAAAGCATATTTTTTGAAATGACACTAAAAACTGGGGGAGTCAGAAAATTCCTTTTGTAGGAAGTGGTACTTGAATTGAGCCTTGAAGGAAGCTAGGGGTTCTGAAAGGCAAAGGTTAGGAAGGAGAACCTGAAAGATGTGAGGAATAGCCTGTGTAAAGTAATGGGGCTGAGAGGTGGAGTATGTTTCATAGGGGATAGTAACTAGACCAGTTTGGCTGGAATATAGAATATGTTAAGGTAAATAATATGAATGAAATTTTGATAGGTTGGATCCAATTTGTGATTACTTCAAATGCTACTTTTCATTGTTCAGTTGTTTTAGTTGTGTCTAACACTTTTTGATCTCATTTTTTGGGATTTTCTTGGCAAAGATACTGGAGTGATTTATAATTTGTTTCTCCAGCTCATTTTACAGGTAAGAAGACTCGGGCATATAGGGTTAAATGACTTGCCCAGGGTCACATGGTTAGAAAGTGCCTGAAGTCATTTTTTAACTCAGGGGGATGAAAATTCCTAACTCCAGGCCTGGGACTCTATCCAGTGTGCCACCTAGCTACGCTAAAATGCTAGAAGAGTTTGCATTTCATCCTAAAGATGATTGAGCTTCTTGAGTTAGAGAAAGACAGAGCAGACCTGAGCTTTAGAAATATAAGTTGGATAGTTATGTGGAGGATGGACTGAAGAAGAGAGGGCTTAAGGCAGGGAGACGACTAGGTGATAAAGTCTTAGGTGGTGTGTGTGTGTGTGTGTGTGTGTGTGTGTGTGTGTGTGTGTGTGTGTGTGTGTGAGAGAGAGAGAGAGAGAGAGAGAGAGAGAGAGAGAGAAAGAAAAGAAGAAGAAGATGAAGAAGAAGAAGAAGAATATAGTTACTTCTAGGCTGCCTCTTAGAATCTTGGATTTGTTTTTCATTTATGTATGTCTTGTTTTCCCAAATACATGGAAGACCCATAGAGATAAGAAATAAAGTCTTCTTACTTTAGCTGTAAATTCCCACAATGTTTTATTAATATATTTCTTTTTTGATTTTAAAATTGAATACTCCAATAATGGAGGAAGGGAAAAGTTATGTTTAAAAACAGGAAAAACATTTATTGTTTACTGTGTGTCAAGTACTATGCTAGCACTGGGATAGAAATACAAAAGTTAAAAAGAGTCCCTGACTCCATAGACCTAATATTTCAGTAAAGAAAGAACAAGATAGTGGTCAAGATATTGAAGAGCCTGAGGAGCAAATTTTTTGAATATCAGGCCCAAAATTGTGGGTCTTTGACTTGAAGAACAGTCTTGGTAGGGACTGGGTACTAAGGAAGAGGGAGTGTGAAAGCTATATTTAAGCATTTGAAAGGCTGTCATGCAAAAGAAGGATGAGACTCATTCTGGATAGCCATCTAGGAATATCCAGGAGTGATGGATAAAAGCTGAAGGGAGTCAAATTTAGGCTTGATGTACAGGCCAGTGGCCCTAACACCCTAAACAAGTAGTGTTGATACAGTGAGTAGTGTTATTTGGCTGGGGCTAGAAGGGTATTGTTCATGTCTAGGAATACAACTATTTGCTATTTATTTTATTCTTTTTTATGGTAAGTTATCAATAGTTGGTTACTTATTTTTTCCACATCCTTTTCAATAGTTTTCCTTGATTCTTTTTGCCCAGATTCCCAAAAGTCAAGTATTGTTGGACTTCAGATGTAAAGAACGGGTAGGATTAATGAGCAGATGTATAATATTTGTCTTAATTAAATCTTTTATTTTTTCATATTATGAACAGAAAAATTAATTTGAGGGTGTATATTGTGAGGATAGGTATAGCTCTGCTATTCACCAAGGGCAGTGATGACTTTAGAGACTAAGTGCCCAAACTACAACACTCACACCACATTTGAGCCCCTTGCCTTGCCCAGACAGGGTAGGGAAGAAGCCCTCCCATTGAGCTACTGGGCAGAGGGGCTGGTAATAAGAGAAATACCCTCAGATACACAAGGAGAGTGGGAAGGGAGCAGCCCCCTCTAGCATGTTCCAGCATGCATACCATTGGTTGGCCAACATGGATCTAGGGTGAGGCACACACCAAATAATGGAATAGAGCAGTGTTCTATGGATGTCATGTAGAAATGATCAAGGCACAAAGTTCTCTTTAAGAGTGATTTTTGAAATAAATCAGCTGGAACTTGTATGTCCTAATGTGTCACCTTGGAAAGCCCTTGTGTCTGAGACATTCATAGTGTTGAGGTTCCCTTGTACATATTGGGGACTTCTCTTGCCTCATAGGGCAAGAAAAATCAGGGTAAATTTATGAGTACCTCCCAAAGTAAATATTTGAATAACCCTATACTGCCTGATTTTTGGATACAGTAGGTTCTTCTCCACCCAACCCCACCCCAAACATTTTTGGGCTATTGTTTAGAAATTACTTGAAAAAAAATTACATGGAAAAAGATATCTGTCCCTGTAATACTGTTATTTCCATAAGAAATTTAAGACTGTCTCTTGGTCATAAGTATTTTTATTTCTCCTTATTTTGTCTGTTTTAGCAGAGCTGGAGAAAGTAAGGCAAGGAGGCAACCTGATTTAGCAGCAACTGTAAATTAGCAGTCTCAGGCCTGTGAACCTGACCCTGAACTGCTCAGATTGAGATTGTTTGGGTGCTGAAAAAGGCAGTAGGGCTTAAAAAGCTCATGGTCAGTTCAGGCTGCTGAAGATTTTGAAAGAATGTTGCTTGCTGGGTGGCTGGCTCTAAGCCTGGACTTAGAGAGTCAGAGTCATCTGATCTTTCCATTCTATGACATTTTGTGGCTCTTGAACTCCTGAGATGCAAAAGTATTTTTTCCCCTTCCTGGATAATTTCCTTGAAAATGGAAATAAACTTTCATAAATGAAGGTAGGAAGAAAATTAAAATAGATCTAATCAGTAAGATACTATGGCTTACACATTTTTGGAGGAGTAAAGAACTAGAAACAAAGATTCCCTTTGAATAAGGAATGACTAAATGATCTAAGGAGCACGAATGGAGTGGAATATCACTATGGAGTAAGAAATGAAAAAAAAAAGATGGGCACAAGAAGATTCTTGATGTAAGGAAACAAATAGAATCAACAAAACCATATATGCAACTACAAAAATTCAAATAACAACATGTCAAAACTAGATCAAAAATGCATAATTTTAGTCATTAAGCTTGGCTCTGAAGAAAGAACAGAAAATGATTTTTCCCTTCTTTTCAGAGGTTGGGTACTATAGGCATGGATGTTTTATATGTTTTTCCAAACTCACTTGATGTGCTGATTTGTTACACAGAATTGCTTCTCTCCTCCCATCCCTTTTAATTTCTATTTCTATTTTAACAAGGAATAACTAACTCTAGGGAGGAAGAGGAAGGATATGTTTGGATATAAAGGTGATATAAAAACAAAGGACATCAATTAAAAAAATTAGAAATGGTGCTGCCTATACCTACATCCTTTAATTCCTTGCCAAATATCTGTACATGAAAGAATCTGGAATGAGTAAGTCTACCACTGACTCTGCACTCCTCTCCCATGAGGCTCTTCCAGAATCCTCTGTCTCACACAACTCTGCTTCAAATAGTGCAATGCAGATACAGCCTGCATGTCTTGCTACTAAACCATGGCAGAACAATCCTAATTTTCTGCACCAGAAGGCCAACTATTGACTGACCTGAGAGCTCTAGTTTGTTTGCTCTTGATTTTGCTTTCTTTCTTTGAAGATGCCTGGGAAATGACTTCAGAAAGATAAGTAAGCCTGTCCCTCCCCCTCCAAATGCTCCAAATCATTTCATAACTTCCTGAAGTCACCAAGTTGATACCGAGTTAGAGGATGCATCCCTGCTGAGGGATTTATGGCATTCTTCCTGTGTCTGCCAAGTTCCTAAATTTTAATCTTATATGGTGACATCTCCAGGAACCAGCAAGAGACTGAAAGGGTCCCCAGCTCTATCTTTTTCTAAAGATGTGTGGGGAACTATCTTCTTGAATGTTGTCCACCTACCGCAGCTATGAGTTCCTCCAGACTCCCAGGTCTTAGGCTCTTATAAACTGTGAGCTGGGTTTTAAGGGCTGGAATGTGTTTGGTCTTAAGAGTTGTAACTAGGAATGTCTACATTCTGGGAAAGCACTACGAACACATTGGAATGAAGCAAAGTCTCAGGTGATAGTGGGCTGAGACAAAGACATCAGGACACTAAGTGTGATGCTGATATTTGAGGGGACTTCGATATGGAGGTATGGAGTCAATTGGTAGCTTACTCTTTTTTTCCTCCTTTGATTCCAATCTGTGATTTCATGTATTGGGGGAATTCCTGGTGTGTAAACTCCCTCTACTGGTTGTTGTTCAGTCATTTAGTCATTCCCAACTCTTCTAGACACTACCAGTACTCTTCATGGTGCTTCTTTTTGGACCGAAGATAAACTAGAATGGTTTGCCATTTCCTTCTCTAATGGATTAAAGCGAACAGAGGTTAAATGACTTGCTCAGGGTCACATAGCTAATCATCAGTCATTTAGAACTTACAGCCTTAGAGAGGTGCCTGGGGGCATTGAAATGTCAAATGATTTGCCTATCATCATGCCACTAGAATAAATCAGAGGCTGGACTCAAAGCAAGGATATTTCTGATTCCAAGATTGTCCCTTTGTTTGCCATGTCATTGTGTTGCACTCTTTCAGTAGCTTCCAATTAAATCGATTATTCTTTAACCTGTTTTGATATAAATAACATGTTTTTTACAATATCCATATTTCCTAATATAGCCCCTCTCCCTTCTTCATCCAGAGAATCAACCTTTCCAACACAGAATGAAAAAGAAAAGAAAAAAATCAGGCCGATAAAACTGGACATACCAAGCAAGTCCAACATTAACTATTATTCTTGCTAACTATGTGCTAAGCTTAGTAATTTCTGCACTGCTGACAGATAATAAATTTATTTTAAATTTGGCACCCTGGAATCATTGAATGATGGAATTTAGATTTGGAGCAGACCTCAGTGGTAATAATCTAGTTCAACCCAGGTCCCCAAAGAGTCCCTGCTATAACTATAACTAGCAGTCATCCAGTGCGTGCTTGAAGTCCTCCAGGGAGTGACAAAAGCTCTATTCATCTCATCCTACTCATTGCTTTGTTTACTTCTTCCAAGAATTTATTACTCTCAATCTGTATAGGTTACTTTTTTTTCTTCCAACAATAAATAGACAAAGTCACATGTATTTTAAGTTAACTGTTAGGTTTGTTGATAGCATATAAATCCCTGGTGGAGCACTTATAAAAAAAAACGTAATACAAGGAGATCTGATGTGTGCTCCCTGCCACCCTGGGTGCTATTTCTCCTCTGCCTCTGGGAAATGAACCACTCATGGAAGAAACATCATGGGATAGGAGAAAGAACATTGATATTTGAAATTAGAGAACCTGGGTTTGATTTTTAACACTACCTGCCTGACCTCAGGCAGATTCCCTCATCTGAAAAATTAGAGTTGGATTCTAGAATTGGATATTGAATTGGACCTCCAGTTCTATGAGCCCATATAATTACCTCCCAGAAGCTGGTTCTATCCAGGCAAAGACTGATTCAACATAACAATCAGCTATTGGGAGTGGTGCTGGCTTGGACTGATGGACACAAAGGGAGCTGGACTGTTTTATGTTCCGGTTCAGGGTAAGTAGGGTGCCAGGTACCTTTGAATATACAATCAGGTGTAGGACAGATTAGGATAAATATAGCTTAAATAAATAAATAAAGATGAGAATTCCTTAAATGACAGAAAGTGGCAAGAAAGGTAGGCTGGAGATAGGGCATGAAGGTCTTTAAATGCCAAATGTTTGTATTTTCCCCTTGAAGTAAAAGGGAACCGCTGGAGCTTATTGAGAAGGGAAATGACATGGTTTAACTTTGTGTTAGGAATATAATTTTAACAGCTCTGTGGAAGACGACTAGGACAAGGTAGACTATAAAAAAGAGATTACGATTAGGCAATTATCTAAGCTGACTTCCTGGTAGGAGCGAATTGGTTAATGTTTAACAACCAGTTTTCTGGAATATACACATACACAAATACTCCAATACATGTATGTGTGTGTGTATGTAAAAGAGTGTCATGTAAATATATGACACATTTTTATGCTTAGTCTAATTATTAACATTTTCTTCATTATATTCTTTAGAAAATAAAGCAAATAATAAATCAAATCTTGATTTATAGGGTTTGAAGTTTTTCAAGTTGTAAATGTGCATTCTGAAAATTTAGTGGTCAATTCTCAAGATCCCATATGAGTTGCTTCTAGCACATCTCTGCTTCCAGGTCTAAAATTTTCTGGTTCCAAATAACAGTGCAAATGGGAAAATACAGCCAAATCCCCAAGATGTTTCTAAATAGCCATATTTAGTACAATGCAGACTTAGCTCACATTTTCAGAAGAGGACTTTGTTACAAAGAGCTAGAAGACAGGCAACTTGATGTTACATCGCAACAAACCAATAACTACTTAGTAACAAACCAATAAACCATCTAGGGTATGAACCATGGGATAAGGCCTCTGCAGCTGCTGTTGCATTTTTATGACTTATTTACATGGTATCTCTGCCTCACTTTCCCCCAATATTTTATATAACCAACTACTTCAACATGGAATTTATTTTGATGCCTCCTTTTTATTTTCTTCTTGATGCGACTTAATTAGATGGGGATGGTGTAGAGAAAGAGCTGGTGCCAGGGAAGGAGCAATAATATAAAAAGTACAAGTATCGTATAAAAAATATAGGATTCATGATGATTCACAAATGATTCCATGTTGCATGAACTCAGGGTAGTTGCCAAGCTGAAAAGGGCCATAGGAAATTATGTAGGTGGCAATGAGATCCTGCTATTGCCAGGATTCTCTGTTTTAATCCTCTTCCATTCAGCACTGTAACTGAAATAACTGTGTTTGCATATTTGACAACAGCATTCTATTTATTTGTTTGCAGCACAAATGGATCATTTGGTGCAATCTGGTAATTGCATCATCGCTCCGAGGTCAGACTGATGAACAGTGATATAGATGTATATATGAGTTGCTGTTATATAGTGCTCCTAAGTACCTAGCGAAAAAATAAGCAAAACAACTTATAGCAAAGGACCCACTGGGTGGCCAGTGGGAAGAGGACTATCCACAGGTTAATTTATTTCAAATTACTCCCAGGAAATCCAGTTCATCCAAACAAATCCCAGGTCCTGACAGTGGGTGGAAGGGTGTGCGACTCTACAGAGGCCATAAAATGTGAAATATTGTGGAGCCTGGGAAGGCAGTTTCTGGGGATCTAATGACTGTTTAAATTATTATAGAATGTAAACTCATCAGATGACATCTAATCCAGCCATATTTTTCCTAATTATTCCTTTCTGGCAGGGTTTACTTTCCCATCAGTGCTGGATTACAGAGCTTTCAGCTGGCACTTTTGGAGGGTGATTTGCTGCTAATGATGAGAGCCAAAGCTGTTTATGGTTGTTTACCAAGGGATCATCAGTCTTTCAAGGCAAAGAGAGGCTATGTGTGTAGTTCTCCCTTCCCAAACAGTCACATTGTTAGAATTCCATAAAGAGGTTAATGATGCTGTCTTTGCTTAATGACATTAACAATGTAGATGATATAACAATGATATCAATTAGGTATATTGCTCATAAACAGCAATTATGGATGCTAATTTTGATTAGTGTGCTCTTTCTTATACACAGGATATACAAAGCAGACTAGAGTAGAAGAAAGATTAGACTGAGTGGTAAAAGACCTTTGTTTTAATCCTTGTGCTTCCCACTGACTAACTCTTTAACCTGGAGCATCTCGTGTTTACACATTTTTAAACTGAGAAGGTCAGACTAGAGAAGTGGAAGCATGATAGACTAGAAAGAGTATTGGAACTAGAGACCTTGGGTTTGAATCCTTATTCTGATAATTCATATAACTTCCCTGGGCCTTAGTTTCCTTATTAGTAAAATGAGGAGATTGGACAAGATCATCTCTGATGTTCTTTCGAGCTCTAAATTTATGATTTGATGATTCTTTGACCAAAGGCCTCTTGTAACAGCATTCTAAAGCTATTCGATGTCATGGAAGCAGCTTTATAGGTAACTGGCATATGGGTTCTGGGTATTATAGAAAGAACATTAAATATGTAGTCCAGACTTCTGGAGAAGCCAGGAATTCCTACTCCTCCAATTACTAGTTGCATGACTGTGGAAAATTTTGCAATCTCCCAGGGCCTCAGTTATTTCTTCTGTAAAATGGAAATTATAATTCTTTTAAAAAACTGTTTATTTTTAGCATTTGTTTTAAAATTTTCAAGTTCCCTCATCAAATGTGATAGACTTTACTACTAACAGCTATGAAACGATCCAGAACAATTCTGAGGGACTTATGAAAAAGAATGCTATCCACCTCTAGAGAAAGAACTGTTGGAGTAGAAATGCAGATAGAAATATGTGATTTATCACTTCTTTATTTGGGTATACGTTTTGGGGTTTTGGTTTTATAAGATTATTCAATTACAAAAATGAATAATATGGAAATATGTTTTGTGTGGTAATACACATATAACCCAGATCTACTTGGCTGTCAACTCTAGGAGGGGGGGGAGAGGGAAGAAGTGAGGGAGACAATTTGTATCATATAACTTTGGAAAACTTAGTGAAAATTTGTTATGAAAATAAAATTAAAAAAATTTTAAGTTGCAAATTCTCATCATGCCTCTAATACTTCCCCAACTAATTGAGAAGACAAGGAGCCATGCAAAATATTTCCCCACGTTAATCACATTGTAAATAAAGAAGATGAATAAAGAAATTGAATAAATGCACTTCAATATGCACTCTGAGTTCATCAGTTCTTTTTCTGGAAGTTGATAGCATTTTTCATCATGAGTCCTTAGGAAGAGCTGTTGCTCATTATATCAATCAGAATAGCCAAGTCTTTCACAGTTGATCATTGTCACAATATTGCTGTTACTGTGTGCAATGTTCCCTTGGCTCAGTTACTGCACTTTGTGATAAATTCATATAAAGTCTTCTTGGTTTTTCTGAAACCTTCCTCCTTATCATTTCTTCTAGCACAATAGTAGTCCACCACAATCATATATGACAATTTGTTTAGCCCAATTAATGGACAGGGGATAATAATTATTAAGCTAATGAACTTACAGTTCTGTTTTATGGAAAGACCTACTTAAATACTCTGCTTTCATTTGCCCAGGAGTCTTCTCTAATGATGGTGATTGATTTCTTTCACATTGTAATAGACAGTTTAATACAAATTATTCATCTGTTTTGACACTTAATTTTCTTATTTTAGAAAATGGGGATTATAATATTTTCACTTTCTGTCTTGAAAGGTTGCTGATAGGAGAGAACTTTGTAAATATTAAAAAGTTATAGAGATCTGTGTGGTTTATTACAACATGGCCGAATGAGTTTCTATAGCCCATGGTATATATCACTCTCTGGTAAAGAGGTTCTTCTATCTTAGCTGGGTGTCTTGTTGGACAACAGACAAAGTGTATATCACCAGGATTAACTTCATAAATCCTTGCTAGCTTGGTAGGATCTGCCAGAATTTTGACTATCCTCACGTAGCTTTTGATGATCATAGTTAGAGTGCTTTGAAAACAGCATCTCATTTTATCTTCACAAAAACCTTAGAAGGTAGATGCTATTATCATTCTCATTTTACAGATGAGGAAACTGAGGCAGAGAGAGTAAGTAATTTGTCCAGGATCACACAGCTGGTAAGTACCTGAAACTTGATTTGAAATTATACTAAATCTAGGTCAAGTGCTCTATATGCTACCTAGCACCCATGGCCATTTCCATGATGCAGTAAGAGTAGGACTTTAGTGGAGATGTAAACTTAAAAATGTTCTATCAATGTGAGCCATTATTAGGTCCAGTTTAGCTAGGAATAAAGGAACTCATCGCCAGTCTATTGGACAAGAGTGGTTGCTTTTCTACCCCCCAACTTTGAATTAAAGGAAAATACAAGACAGACACATTAAACAACCAAAAAATCAAAACAAACAAAAACTCCTCACATCATTTTTATTCTATCTCCTTTCACTTTTGAAGCCATAGTTAGAGAATTGCAGAAAAATAAGTTGAAGGTATTAAGAATCACACTGTTTTAAGACCATCTATAAAATGAATTTAAATTAATGGCATACTGAATGTAAGATCCTTGCCCAATGACCAGCAAGTAGTCACAGTACCGGAGGAACTTAATCATTTCAATCTTGACATTCTCATCATAAATGAAAACAGAAGACAAAGGAAGCCATATGGAAAGACTATGTGTATATATATATATGTATATATATATATATATGCACACACACATACTTACATATATGCTTTCCTTTGACAGTTAAAAAAAGAGTAACTGATGGAGTTGGTTTTTCTGTGTGCATCTAAAAACAACAAAGAATAATTTCATGGGATACTTGGTCATCTGCATTACAATATTCATGATGAATGTTTACATAAAGATATCCTTGAAGAGAGTGGCAACATTTGTTGCAGGGGATGATGAGATAGAAAAATTCTAATAAACACATGATAAGACCTTTCAAGTTAAATCAACATATGTCTTCATACTTTTTTTTGACTAGGCCTGTGATTCATCAGTGAAAGGCATTCTTAGTGAGAAAATTCCTTTACCAATGCAGATTAATAATGTCTCTGCACTTAGTGACTCAATTGCAGAGGAAGGCATAGAGAAGGATGATGAAAAATATGTTGGAACATATTACTCAGTATTAAGAAATTCAAGTGGTGAAAACTGCATAATATATGTATATTTCATTCATTTATTCATTCAATAAGCATTTATGAAGTGCCTACTATGTGGAATTCAGAGACAATAATTAAATGAAAGAGTTATGTCAATATATTATGAATAGTTTTTTGGAGAAGAAATTCAGGAGCATTGTGAGTATATAAACAACATCACCCAAAATGAAATCAACTATATCATAATGAATAGGAAACAATTAAGTACTGATATGTCAGTTATTTCCAAGTTAGCTTCTTTGTACTATCAGACCATTGATTTGTTAGATCAAAGTTGAAATCAATACCTAATTATGAGAAAGGATTAAAATGAGAAGATGAAAATGAATTCAATTAAAATAATCTTGACTTATTTAAACACTCTATTGATACTGAAAATTGGGAAATGGATAAAATAAAAGCCATTGACATAGACAATTAAAGTCAAGATAACAAAGTTAGGGAACCTGTGCAAGTTAGTCATCAGAAGGAGGCCAAAGTAGCTTAGAAACTGCCACGGATATTTATTACTTATCTAACTTTGGGCAAATCTTTCTTGGGTTACAGTTTCTTTGTAAAATAAAAATGTTGGATTAAATGGCTTCTGAGATTCCTTCCAGCTTTAAATTTATTATCTTATTATCTTAAAGCTCTTGACCATTTCGACAAGTCAAAAGATAAGGAAAGTAAAGGCAATATCAGTATAAAATATGAATTCGTTTGTAAAATCTTCCTGAGATTGGCAGAAGATTATGAACAGAATCACAACATAACATAATGAGAAGTGGTAGAATTAGTTTATAGAAAGCTTGATGAGAAACCCATTCATATAATATGAATCCATGATTATTTGAACCATAAGTAGGATTTTTTTTTGGGTGTGTATATGCCCAGGCCTAGTAACAAAAACTGCAGCTTGGGAAATGGAATCAATTGCATCTTCTGCTTAGGGGTCTAGAGAGGGATAGTATATTTTGGTGGGGTGAGACAAGAGAACCAAGGATATCTGTAGAAGAAGATGTATGCAAAGTGGGGATAAAAGTTGGGTGTGCAAGGCTGACATCAAACAGCTTCTTATTTTAGCTAATTATTTTATTAAGCAATAAACTCTGTTGCTTTTAAGTTTTAAAGTTTTTTAAAAAATTATTCTGTTTTTAAGTTGCTAAAGGATTTCAAGTGTTAGTAGTGCCCTATAAATTTGATTCCCTGATCACCTTGCTTTAGTTATTGTTGACAGCATTTCAGGATGAAATTGGAAGGAAGATATCAAATAGATGAAAAAAGTCACATTTAAGAAAACAAATAGTTGTACCTGTCAGTGGCACTTACAATACATGAGCTCTATCACCATAGTTCCCAGTGCATTGCATGAACAAGTAGAAATATCACTGAAGAAAATAAAGATGAGAAGAGCAACTGAATTAAGTCAAGTATGTACTGAGAAGGTCCATGTGGAAGACACCACGATTTTCAGAGAAATGAGGGGTGCATTCTCAAGGTAGTGAGTAGATGATACCAAGTACTTAGAAAAAAGTAACAGGCATGATTAGTACCAAAAAATGGAGAATACACTAATAAATACTGATCCATTTACTTGTTTTCTCATTTTAAAAACATTTATATGATTATACTATGTATGTAAGGAAAGCATCTGTGATAAAGTTATGGGAAGGGGAAAGATAAACACGATATTCTATAACAGACCACATTTTTACTGTCTCATGATTAACTGAAAGGTGTAGAGAATGTAAGATCTTAACTGTTCCCGTTTTTTGGTTATTTGTATTTCGTATGATGGATCTGATGATGACTTAAAGTTTCTTTCAACAAATATGTAAAAATCATTCAAAATTCCTTGAAATATGTAGCAATGAAAATAAACTATTCTATGATCTAGTTATTAATATCATCCATTAAAAAGGAGTGATTAACTAGCCAAAATTACTTACTATTATCATGGATTGAAAATGGCTGCCTAAATGGAGATGCCCCAAGATATTAATAAGGAAAAAGCAACTCCATAACAGTTTCAAGCAGAGATTCACAGGGATAAATGATTTTCCACAAATAATACATGAATAACTAGAAGAGATAAAACAGAAACCAAAAAATTAAGTAAAAGTTCTAGAGAAAAGAATTAGGAGAAAAATTGGTAAACTCATCCAAATAGCAAACTCCCTGAAAACAACTGTTTTTGGAGGCTAGTCCAGAATCCAAGTGGAAGAGAGATTTCAGAAAGATAAGGAGGTTTCCCAGGTTTCTAGGCTTGCAAATGTCTTTATGCTAAATGCACCAAGTCCTAGAACATTATAAATGTGTTTAAATAAGATCCACACTCCTTTAAAATAGTTTGATCTAATTTTCCATGTGAAGGAAACAAGTGGGGTGAGGAATGTTAGACTCTAGATTCTATGTGCTGTTGAGTGGACAATCCACGCAATTAGCCTAACAGTAAATATACATTGGATAGACACTGCATAATACACGGGACCCAGATTTCAATAGAAAGAAGAGGGAAGATTGGAAAGATTTTGTGAAATTATAAAATGCTTTTGATGATCCCAAACTTTTCCTTGAAATGAAGTCCCATTTTTAAAATGCAGTTTTAGTGATATCTTTTGGTTTTACATTACTTAGACTACCCATAGCGTCTCTTTCATTTGCTTCCCTCTCTCTATTCACATAGCCACCAGTCTAGTTCAAGTCATTTCTTGATTGGATTGTGGCAATAGCCTACTCACTGGTCTATGTGCATAGTCTGTTCCATTTCCAAACTATCCTCCACACAATCGCTTAATTCATCTTCCTCCCCTCTCACTTAAAAATTTAAATTGATATTTCTAAAGCATAAATCTAACACTCAGACTCCACTTATTCAAGAATCTCAAGCAGCTCCCTGTTGCTTTTATGATTAACTATGAACTCATTTGTTCAACATTTAAAGCTTTTTGTAATCTAGTTCCAATTTATATTTGTAAATTTATTCCTTACCTTCCCATTGGCTGAGCCAATCATTTCTCACTCCTGACATACCACATGCTGGATTTTTACCTCTGCACCGTTGGTTTCTTCTGACTAGAATTCTCTCTTTCTTCACCTCTGGTGAAGTTCCTAATTTTCTTTAAAGCTCAGCTAAAGAGCCATGTCCTATAGGAAGCCTTTCCTGATTCTTTCAGCAGTTAGTGCTCTCCTCACTCCCCAAAATACTTTGTATGTGCACATGTGTGTGTGTGTATAGGTATGTTTTTACTTTGTATATGTTTTATTTATCTGTGTACATGTTATTACTTCTTCCACTTTCAGATGCTGAGATAGAATGTACATTCTATTTGCTACACCACCTAGGTGTACATTAAGTAACTTGGAGAATCTTCATCTTTAGAAATGTTCAGGGGTTGAGGGGCAGCTAGGCAGCTCAGTGGATTGAGTTCCAGGCCTAGAAATGGGAAGTCCTGGGTTCACATCTGACCTCAGACACTTCCTAGCTGTGTGATGTTGGGCAAATCACGTAATCCCTTTTGCCTAGCTCTTACTGCTCTTTTGACTTTGAACCAATATATATTATTGATTCTAAGATTAAGGTGAAGCTTTTTTTTTAATTTTAAAGAAATGTTCAAGAGGAAAAATGAAGACACTTATTTATTTTGAATGGTTTATTTTCCAACTCAAAGGAAGCGGTTTGGAACAAGGAATCTATTGTATTTTTTTCCTGCCTTAGAATTTTATAATTTTTTCTAACTACGTAAAATAACAAAAGCAACTAAAATACAAGGAATTTAGCCCAAACTAGAAAATGGCCCCCTTCTAAATTCACCAAAAGCTGGAACTATTTCTCTTCAACTACTCATGTTTTATGTATTTTTAAAAGATAAAACATGGAGAGAAACAAGGCATAGCATCTGTTCACCATATTTCGTTTTCTCTGACGTCCTTAGTATTTTATTTTCTGCTATTTTTTCTTCCATATTACATACATCTGAGAATTAGAAAATTCTCCATCACTGCTGAACAGCTTTCTAGTTACCATGTGAATAAAGATAGTTCAAAAGAATGACTCTAGGTCCTGGTGTCTTCTCCCTTCATAGGCCTCTATGCATAAGCCACTCAAAGAATACAGAAAGATAGATAACAGGGAAGTCTAAGCTTTAGGGCAATTAATAAGTCAACAAACAGTTATTTAATAACTACTATTTGTTCTGTTGTACAGGAATTAACAAAGAATTAGACAATTTTTTTCTCAAGAGCTTAAAATCTAGCTGGGGGTGATACCTTACACATTCATACATTCATAAATACACAACCAAAAAAGAGGAAACAATCTACAAAAGTTAATGTTATAATTTGCCAGTTTGGGCAGTTCCACATTAACCTACTAGTTTCCCAACTCTCCATATCCCTCAGTCATCACAAGTGAGGCCACTAAACTCCATTCTGAATATGAAGCTCATTTTTAATGGAGTTGGCATGGAACATCCAGAAGTGATAGTGTTGGGGATAAAGGAAAAGTGACATGGGGGCACACAGATGATAGTAAAAAGGTTATAGATGAGATGGAATGGACCTCAGAAGAGGAGAGATAGTCCTAAATGATGGTGGCAGAGGTAGGGACTAAAATTGTCAGGGAGCAATAGGTATGCCAATTCTTTCTCTTAGGACTCTCCTGGAGGGCAGAAGAGGATAGAGATTAGAAAGGATTAGGACTGAATTTATTTTGGTTAATAAGGTATCCACCCTTTTGCACTGATGTCCCTAATCTCCACTGTTTCCAAGAGTTTTCAAGCTAGATGGACATTTTGCTTCAGTGGAAAAATGGGCACAATGGAAGAGTATTCTGAAACTTGGTTGTGATGGCCACAGAATCCTGGGGAATGGTAACCCAGAGCTGAGTGAAGAAGCAGGTTGCTTGGAGGTTGTGATTTGTGAGAGGGAGGAAACATACCCAACTAGCTGTGGGCATTTGGGGACAAAACTCTGACTACTTTATGCTAATTCCTATTTTAGATCTTTATAGGAAGTTTTATCCCCCATAAGGAATAGATGTCTATAGGCAACTTCCAGGCATTTTCCCTAGTTCTACTCTCTGAGGCCAAACCAAATAAATCTAATCCCTCTTTTACATATTTTTCCTTAAAGCATTTGAAGAAAATAAACATGTTCCAACTGAGTCTTATTTTCTTCAGATGAAATAATCCTAAAAACAGTCATATGTAAATCAGGTTCTGGGAAAAAATGTGTCATTGCAACCCAGGTGACTTAATTCTTGATTGGTCAGATCAGTCTAGAAAGTATTCATCCAGCATTATCCTTATGCCACCTGCCACTATTTCCTCCTTCACTGCTTTATACACTATATTGATTCTCCTCTTATCCATCCAACCATTCCTCAATCTCCTTTGCTGAATTCTCCATCCAGATCATTTCTAATAATGGTGGGTATTTCCCAGGACCCTGTGCTGGGACTTCTCTGCTCTTTCACCATTATTTCACTTGATCACATCATCTCCTATGGATTAAAATATCTCTATGCTATGATTCCCATATCTAATTAGTCAGTCCTAATCTCCCTCAGCCTTTAGAGTCCTATATTCAATTGCCTATTGGATATTTTAAACTGGATGTCCCATAGACCTCTAAAATTCTACCTGTTCAAAACTGAACTCATTATCTCTCCCTTCCATATCTCCCCAATCTTATTAACGTCTTCTCCATGAATGTTGTTTATTTCTTAATAATCAACCTTTTTCACCTCATAGATAATCTTTACCAAGTACTGCTGGATCCAGCAGCTCTTAATCACCTCCTGGTTGATAAAAGCTCTTGCAATATCCATGCCACTGTATGTTCCAGAGCTTAGTTATCCTGAAATGTCTTCCTTAGCATTCATTAGAAACCTCAGCTTATTCACAAATTTAATATCCTTGAAGTTATTCTTATAGGATCACTCTACTGTGTTTGAAGTTATCTTTTGTTAAGTACTCTTATTTTTGCCTAGCCTACATTTTTTAAAATCTTGATATTTGATGATTCCCTTTTGTATCCACCTCAGAACTTTTTAATTAAAACAATTTTTAGAACCCTTACCTTCTGTCTTAGAATTAATACTGTGTATTGGTTCCAAGATTGAACAGTGGTAAGGGTTAGGTGATGGGGGTTAGGTGATGTGCCCAGGGTCACACAGTTAGAAAATGTCTGAGGCCAGAATAGAACTCAGGTCCTCCCATCTCTGGCCTGGTTCTCAATCCACTGAGCCACCTATCTGTACCCCTGCCCTCACTTCAGTTTTTTAAATAGCTTTTCTTTTTCCTCCTTATCAGAATTGTTACTTTTTGTATTTTCAGAATTTATACCTTGAGAGTATCCTATTCCTCTTGGGTTGGTTTCCCCTGCAGAAATTTAATCCTTGAGATACTACCAATTTTTTTTCTCTGAATTTCTCCTAAAATTTAGGACATATGATAGCAATGATCCCATTTCTTTTCTCGTATTATAAATTCTAGTATTCTGTGACTCTTTGCTCTCAAGATTCACATTATTTCTATGTCAATAGCCAGGCCCTTCTGTTTTCTCCAACAAAATCATCATTAAGGCAAGAAAAGAACACTTCTATGAACTCTTTTAAGATAAAATTACAGAAATTCCATTTTAACTTAGAGAATGTTTGGGGGAAAGCTCAGTGGCCTATGAGGAACCATTATTCAATATGACAATATGACTGGCTTGTGAAAGAAAGGCTTAATGATACAAATTATCTTCTCTGTAACATATAAGTATTCTACTGGAGCTCAATATTCCAAAGTTATTTTATGCAGTGAAGACATTCTGTAATAACTTTAAACCTTGCCAGGAAATGCTTGTCATTAGATTTAATGGTATGATTGGACAGTTGATGGGACTTTATTTAGGAGCTTGGGTATAGTAAATCTAGCATTCTAGGTCTAGGAAATGGTGATGGTTAAATGAAAGTATATGTAATACTATTAATATGCTCTTCTGAGCATATATACTTCCTTGATTCTACTCCTTTGCTCATATCAACCCTTCCGTTTTGAATATCTCAGCCCCAATCCTCATCTCTGTCTAAAATTCTTTCGGTTTTTTCAAGGTGTACCTTCATTGCTACCTCCTCTTTAAAGCCTTCCCCGACTGGGTCAGGCAGAAATGAAGCTAATGCTGGAGTAGCTGCTCCTTTCCAGTGAAAACTCTGATTATTACATCTATTCCTCATTTTAGGAATAAAAAATGATCATGTTCATGAAATCACAGAATGCCAATGTGTATACCAAGATTACTTATTTGACTTATAGTCGAATAGTATAATAGTCTATATATTATATACTAATATATATGTATGTATAAAATTCTGGTGGTACTCAATTCTTTTTGTTCCAGTAATAATCCAAATGCATTACTGCATTATTGAAATGATAAGATTTTAAAGAATGCATGCTTATTGGGTAAACTTTGTTCTGGGGAAAATGAATGAATGCATTTTTTAATTTCAGGGGGAAGAGATTCCTAGCAAATGGCCATCTATTTTCTGCTTTTTATGGAGGGGTCAACAAGTAGTCATCTAGTCTTTAAATTAAAATCTATGTTATTAAGGGGGTGCCTACTACTTCTTGGGGGCAGTTCATTTTATTTTTGGATAGCTCTCATTCTTTAGAAGTTTAAATCTGGTATTAGAGTATCTCTTTTGATATGAAGAACTGTATGCTAATTTGTGGGTGCTATTCAAAACAAATCTCTCAAATGCATGAATCCACTTAGGGAAACCCAGGGAATATCCTGCTTCTTAACAGGTGCTGGGAACCGGTGTTTGATATATTCATTCAATCCAATTTAATCGAATTATCATGTATTAAGATTCTACTATATACAAGGAGGTATTTGCGAAGTCCTTTTCAGGGTTACTTATCCATCTTTGGTGTCCACCTTTTACTGAACTCATCTTTTTTTTTTTTCAGTAGTGGTAAATTTTTAATCCACTTGTAGTAACTGAGTTAAAAATACCAATTGTGAGTCACAAACCTAGTTATTTAGTTAATTTGAGCAAATGGAATCAGTATTTCATTCATCTGTCTTTCCTCCTCAGAACAGGAAAATGATAAAAATGACAAAATATGTAGAGTGCTTTGGGACCATATTATGGCCAGGAATAAAAAATTTAAACTTTTAAAAGACAGAGAGACAGAAAAAAACTAGAGAAAGATACAGCCAGGTACACGTATACATGTATAAACACCAACACTCATACCCAAACATTTAGGGAGCATGATATCTTTTAGAGCATAACTGCTAAAGATTATGAGGGACTTATTACAATTTTGTATATAAAGGTACAAATAGGTAATACTTCTTTGAATTTGCCCTCAGAGATGGATGAAATTGGACTTAAGAGACAGTGGGTCATAGGTTCTTCATTAGTATTTTGTTATAACAATTAACATTCTCTATGATAACTGCATGATGGAATAATGTTGCCTTCCACAATATTTCCATGACTATGACAAATAAGACACTAATATTATTTCAATTTATTTTTTTCAAGTTGACATCTATTTAGTACTAGAAGCTGTAACATAAGCAGCACCCATATCTCAGCAAAACTGTCTGGGCAGATGTGTTAAAACAGGTTGAGGGTAACTGATAGGTCTCAAACCCACTGGTGAGTTAGAGGAATGTCTACTCCAAGCATGTGAAGACTTCTCCCAGTGGAAAGGGCAGGTAAGAACAATTTGTTTCAATGGCCATGAATGTGACTGAAGTAGGCATTGAGGAGTACTTAGAGTCTTGTGAGACATGGAAGATTCCAAGGTCATCTACTGCATCCCAGGCCATCACCAGTGGTTCTGACTTTTGTCTTGCCATTGGACTTCAATGACCCTGGAAGAGAGAGAGAGGCTGATAACACTGGATAATTCAGCCTCACTTAAATCTAATTCATGAGCAGTCATTACCTTGTGATGTTTTTGGTCTTCAAAAATGAAGGAGAAACAACAACTAGGTACAAGGCACTTGGCTAGGTGCTAGGGGCACAAAGAAAAAAAGCAAATAGCTACTCTCCTTAAGGTGCTGTCTTTCTACTGGGAGATACACATGCAAAGGTAAGTAAACAAGGTAATATGAGGAGGCAGAGAGTACTTACAATTAGGAAATTAGGAAAGGCTTTAGGAAATTGCTGTTGACCTGAGCCTTGAAGAAATCTAAGTCATCCAATAGGTCAAGTGAGGAAGATATGTATTTCAGGCATGGAAGACATTCTTGCAAAGACCCAGAGGTAGTAGATATAATGCCAAGATATAATGCTAAGAAAAAGTAACTAGGAAAGTTTGACTGAAATTTCGAGAAATAGTATGGGATAATACTATATGACCAGAATCAGACTGTTTTAGATGAGGCAACATATATTGGTGATTACAACATTCTATCTGGAAAGAAAAAACTTAAATAGGATGACAGAATTGTCAAAGCACCTGCACACATGGCAGAATTGACATTCAAGAACTGTGACTAGGCACTGAAAGAGTACATCAATATTAGTTGTCACACACAGAAGAAAACTGGAATGTCACGTTGTCCAATTAAAGGCGACGAAATGGAAATATTTAGAAGGGAATCTGATAAACAAAGGCAGATCAGAAATACTACGTTATTTTAAATAGCAATTTAAGTAAAAGTCAAAATGTTAAGATAATAAAAAAAGGAGTTAAAGCAACAATAAGAATAAAATAAACAATTCTGGGTCAACAGAAAATATCTAGTACAAAGGCTTGAGAAATAAAGCAATTAGAGGTAAAGGAGACAGATTTCCTTTCCACCTCCACCAAAAAAAGGAGAATGTGGGAAATTTCTGGTTGTATATATGGTTGCATGAAATCCAATATAACTAACACCCAAATTGGATCAAATAAGAAACAGAAAGCTTGAGTACCAGCACCATTAAAATAATAGTAGAATAGTTATGCCAAGGTAGGTGACGGGAATTTTGGCATCTTTGAAAAACCAGAAAATGGCAGTGCTGGATAAAATCACTAATTACTGGCTCAAAAATTTCCCAGTGGCACATGCATTACTAACAAAATACCTTATCACTTTTCTCTCAGACTTTTTTGTTAACCGTAAGTCTTTGTTAACAGATAATATATTAATTATGAAAAATGAAAATAACTGTTGCACATCAAATATAGGACAATTATATGTTTATGTACTTTAGAAAAGAATTTTTGGCTTGAATCATTGGAAATTTTCACACAAACATTAAAAAATGGTACATTGATTGAGGGTTTACCAAAGTTCTAGGTCAAGTAATTAATGACTAATTGTTGAATAAACTGCCCTAATACAGAGGAATATATATATATATATATGTATATATATATATATATTTATACTGTTTTTGTTAATCACTGTGAAGCCTTTAACTCAATTCTGCACTCATGGCTTATTTGTGTTCTGTGATTTTATAAAACAGACCCAAATATGGTTAGAATGTTATAGTATTTGACATCCACATCAAAAACTGTTCTATATTTAAAATATTACTAAGCTAGTAATGTCAAGAACATATAAGAAGTAGCACTTTTTCAGGCAGAGAGTTTAAGGCCTTTATGGGTCTTCC
>NC_058133.1:129109559-129146065 GCF_016433145.1 Gracilinanus agilis
CTTATCAGATCATAATGCAATAAAAATAGTTATTAGTAAGAATACATGGAGAGGCAAACCAAAAACTAATTGGAAATTAAATAATATGATTCTCCAAAATAAGTTAGTGAAAGAACAAATCATAGAAACAATAATTTCATTGAAGACAATGACAATGATGGGACTTCTTACCAAAACCTATGGGATGCAGCCAAAGGAGTTGTAAGGGAAAAATTTATATCACTGAGTGTATATAAACAAATTAGGGAAGGCAGAGGTTAATGAATTGGGCATGCCACTTATAAAACTAGAAAATGAACAAATTAAAAATCCCAAGATGAAAAATAAATTAGAAATACTAAAAATCAAAGGAGAATTTAATAAAATTGAAAGTAAAAGAACTATTGAATTAATAAATAAGACTAGAAGCTGGTATTTTGAAAAAAAACAGATAAATAGACAAAGTACTGGTAAATCTAATAAAAAAGGAAAGAAGAAAACCAAATTAACAATATGAAAGATGAAAAGGGAGACCTCACCTCCAATGAAGAGGAAATTAAGGCAATCATTAAAAACTATTTTGTCCAATTATATGGCAATAAATATAGCAATTTAGGTGATATGGATGCATATTTACAAAAATATAAATTGCCCAGATTAACAGGAGAAGAAATAGAATATTTAAATAATCCAATATCAGAAAAATAAATTGAACAAGCCATCAAAGAAGTTCCTAAGAAAAAATCGCCAGGGCCTGATGGATTCACAAGTGAATTCTATCAGACATTCAAAGAAAAACTAATTCCAATACTATATAAATTATTTGACATAATAAGCAAAGAAGGAGTCCTTCCACATTCGTTTTTATAACACAAATATAGTACTGATTCCAAAGCCAGGCAGACAAAAAACAGAGAAAGAAAACTATAGACCAATCTCCCTAATGAACATAGATCCAAAAGTCTTAAATAGAATACTAGCAAAAATACTCCAGCAAGGGGGCAGTTGGGTTGCTCAGTGGATTGAGAGTCAGGCCTAGAGATGGGAGGTCCTAGGTTCAAATGTGGCCTCAGACACTTCTCAGCTGTGTGACCCTGGGCAAATCACTTGAGCCCCATTGCCTACCCTTACCACTCTTCTAACTTGGAGCCAATACACAGAAGTTAAGGGTTTAAAATAAAAATAAAAAATAAATAAAAAATACTCCAGCAAGTGATCATGAGGGTCATCCATCATGATCAGGTGGGATTTATACCAGAAATGCAAGGATGGTTCAACATTAGGAAAACCATCCACATAATTAACTATATCAACAAGCTAACAAACAAAAATCATATGATTATCTCAATACATGCTGAAAAAGCCTTTGACAAAATACAATACCCATTCCTATTGAAAACACTATAAAGTATAGGAATAGGAGGACCTTTCCTAAGAATAATGAACAGTATATATCTAAAACCATCAACAAGCATCATATGTAATGGGGAAAATTAGAAGCCTTTTCCATAAGATCAGAGGGGAAGCAAGTATGCCCATTATCACCTCTATTATTTAACAGACATGTACAAAAATATTTATAGCCATGCTCTTTGTGGTAGAAAAACACTGGAAATCTAGGGTGATTTTAAATGGTGTTTCTTTTTCTAACCCTTGCTGTTGTGATGTGTTGGAAATATATAGAAATGCTGATGATTTCTGTGCATTTATTTTGTATCCTGCAACTTTGCTAAAGTCATTGATTATTTCTACTAGCTTTTTAGTTGATTCTCTAGGATTTTTTAAGTAGACCATCATATCATCTGCAAAGAGTGATAGCTTAGTCTCCTCATTGTCTATTTTAATACCTTCAATTTCTTTTTTTTCTCTAATTGCTATTGCTAGTGTTTCTAGTACCATGTTAAATAATAGAGGTGATAATGGGCATCCTTGTTTCATGCCTGATCTTATTGGGAAGGCTTCTAATTTATCCCCATTACATATGTTGACTTGTTGATGGTTTTAGATATATACTGTTTATTATTTCTTTATTATTTCTTCACTTTTTAAGAGCTCATAAATACTTTTCATAATAAGGCATTGTGGAATTTTGCTAAGTAAAAATATTTATAGTTCACTGACCTACAGTTTTCATGACCCATCCTTTTCACCTAAAAAATTGAGTGAGGAAACTGTGGGAAATGGTAGAATGAGGCAGGAAATTATCTGGGTTTTTGAAATTCCCACCCCATCCAGTAATTTAAAATAATATCTCAAAGTGATTTTTAGAGTGGTAGAAATAATTAAAAGTTGGGTAAATCAGCCTTCTAGCTTGAGATAATTTGGGAGGACCTTGGGAAAGATTTGACTTCCCAAAGTGGTGATCTGGTCCAAGTAAAGTTGAGATACTACTGGACAGATAATACCAAATCAACAAATAGTAGGCCTTGGGGGAAGCCATGTCATGTGACAAACTGATCCTTGGGAACTTTTACTCCACAGACCTTGTGGGGTTTGAGTAGCGGATTAGGGGAAGACTTTCAGGGTCCTTCAATGGTACTAGATGTGTAGTGCCAACATATTGATCAGATGTAGTCTTACACTGTGACTGTTAGTGAGGAGGAGCAAGCATTTGGTCATTGCAGAGGGCCAAGTGCCTTGTTGGTTATGGTCACATGCAGGAGAATGGAGTCCCTGGTTTTGTTTGAAGGAAAAAGGAGCAAGCTGATCCTTGCAACTTCTTGAAGAACAGCAGGGAACAAGAGCTTTTGGTGATAGTGTTGGAGAGTCTCAGTTGGGATTTAGAGGTGGAGAGAAGTATCTAAGGTTACTTATAGGTTACTCATCTAAGGTTACTCATAGACCAAGATGTGAGCCAGAGGAGCAGTGACGACACTCAGCCTTGGATCATAGGACATTGGAAGGACCAAAAAATTTAAAGATCCTCAAAGAGAGCTCAGAAAACAACACCATGAAAAACCTGAAGCTTGAGACATTATATCCCCAATTCTGGGAACAGAGCTCAATTTTAACATGGAATTAATAGGCCAAGAAACAGCTCATTTAAAAAATGAGAAAATAGCAGAGAAAGAACCTGACTATAAATAGCTACTCTAATGATAGAGAAATTCAAGATTCAAACTCAGAAGAAGATAATGAAGTCAAAACAGCTACTTGTAAAACTTTAAAGAAAAGTGTAAAATGATAATAAGGCCAAAAAGAATTCTTGGAAGATCTTATAGGACTTTAAAAATCAAATAAAAGAGGTTGAGGAAAAATTGGGAAAAGAAATAAGAAATGTAAGAAAAAATTATGAACGTCAACCAATTATAAAGAGATTAAAAAAGTTAAGGAAGAAAATGACTTCTTAAATTAGAATTAGAAAAAGGGTAACTAATGATGTCATAAGACATCAAGAAATAATAAAACAAAATCAAAAGAATGAAAAAATAGAAGAGAATGTTAAATATATCATCAGAAAAATAACTGACCTGGAAAACAGATATAAGAGAGATAATCTAAAACTTGTTGGACTACCTGAAGATTATGATAAAAAGCATACACACTATACTTCGAGAAATTATTAAGGAAAATTGTCCTGAAGTTTTAGAATGGAGGGTAAAAAAATCTACCAATCACCACCTGAAAGATCACAGAATGAAAACTCATAAGAACATTCTAGCTAAGTTTCAAAGTTATCAGGTCAAGGAGAAAATATTATAAACAATCAGAATAAAATAATTAAAATATTGTAGAGCTACAGTAAAAAATAACACAAGATTTTTAGTAGCTTCTATATTAAAAGACTAAAGGGCATGGAATATATTCTGAAGAGTAAAAGAGCTGGCTTTGTAACTAAGAATAACAGCCAGCAAAGCTGAATGTAATCATGCAAGGGAAAATGAATATTTAATGAATTAAAGGACTTTCAGGTGTTCTTTTTTAATTTTAATTTAATTTTTTTTTAACCCTTACCTTCCATCTTGGAGTCAATACTGTGTATTGGCTCCAAAGCAGAAGAGTGGTAAGGGCTAGGCAATGGGGGTTAAGTGATTTGCCCAGGGTCACACAACTGGGAAGTGTCTGAGGCCAAATTTGAACCTAGGACCTCTCATCTCTAGGTCTGGCTCTCAATCCACTGAACCATCCAGTAGCCACCACTTTCAGATATTATTTGAGGAAAATAATGGAAACAAATAGAAAATTCAGCTTACAAGGAGCAGGAGCAACATAGAATGTAAACATGAAAGACTAATTATAAGGGTCTTAAAAAGTCCCATATGAAGGACTACTTATAAGGGGAAAGATATTTGTAACTGTTAAGAATATAATGACCACTAGGGTAGTTCAAAAGATTATCTGTAACTAGAAGGCTTGGGGTTGAGTTGATTATGATGGGATGATCCTAAAAAATAAAATTAAATAAGCAGAGGTAAAATGGAATGAATTATCTCATATGAAAGAGATGTGGATGGAAGGATTTTTAGAGTGGAACTGAAGATGGGGTAAAGGGGCAAATAATGCAGGAACCTTATTCTCATCAGAAATAGGTTAAAGAGGGAATAACATATACATCTAGTAGGGTATAAAGGTCTTCATGATTTAAGAGAAATGGGAGGGCAAAAGGAGGGACTCTTAGAAGGCTGTACAGATTATGGTCAGAAGAAAATTAGACTTCTGAGGAGGGATAGGGTAAAAAGAGAGAAGAATAAACAGTGAGAAAAAATAGGATGAAGGAAATAGGCAACAAAGTAATTATAACTGAACATAATGGGATAAACTCACCCATAAAATGGAAACAGATGGCAGAATGGCTCAAAAACTAGAACCTGACAATATGTTATTTAAAAGAAACACATTTAAAAATGAGAGACATACATAAAGTAAAAACAAAAGGCTAGAGTAGAATTTATTATGTTTCAGCTGAAGGAAGAAAATCAGGGGTAGGAATTATTATCTCAGATAAAGCAAAAGCAAAATAGATCTAATTAAAGAGATAAGCAGGGAAACTTAATTATGTCAAAAGGTACCATAGATAATGAAGCAATACCAATATTTTAATGGAAAATGTAAATGAATTACAAGTGGAAAAGATTGCAAAACTATAATAGTGAGAGATTTCAACCTTTCCCTCCCAGAACTAGATAAATCTAACCAAAAAAGAAAGAAGTCAAGGAATTGAATAGCATTTTAGATAAGCTAGATGTGATAGACATCTGGAGAGCATTGGGAAGAAATATAGCATAGAAAAGAATATGCATCTTTTTTCAAGGGCATAAGACATCTTTACAAAAATTCACCATATATTAGGTCATACAAACTTTATAATTAAATTCATAAAAGCAGAAATAGCGAATGTATCCTTTACAGATCATAATGTAACAAAGCTGTTTAACAAAGGGCCATGGAAACACAGATTAAAAACTAATTGGAGACTAAGTAGCCTAATCTTAAAGAATGAATGAGTTATGGAACAAGTTGTAGAAACAATAATGTTATTAAATAGAACAATAATGAGACAAGATATTAAAACTAATGTGATGCTGCAAAAGCAGTGATTAGAGGAAAATTCAAATCTAAGTTCTTCCATCAATAAAAGAAAGAGCAGATCAATGAATTGGGTATGCAAATAAGAAAAGCTAGAAAATGAATAAATTAAAAATCCTCAATTAAACACCAAATTAGAAATCTTGGAAACTAAAGATGAGGTTAATAAAATTGAATTAATAAATAAAACTAGGAGTTTGTTTTATGAAAAAAAATAGATCATTGATTAATATGATTTTTAAAAAAAAGACATAAGAAAACCAAATCATTAGTATAAAAATGAAAAGGGTGAATACAACCAGTAATGAATTTGAAATTGAAGCTATTATTAGGAGTTATTTTGCCAAATTACATGCCAATAAATTTAACAATTTAAGTGAAATGGAAGAATACTTACAAAAATATAAACTGCTCAGATTAACAAAAGAAGAAATAGAATATCTAAAGGAACTATTTTAGAAAAGAAACTGAACAAAGGTCCCTAAGAAAAAAGCATCAGGGCCAGAGATATTTACCAAACATTTTAAAGATCAACTAATATTAATATTAATATTACAATATACAATTTATATACAAAGGTGTTCTACCAAACTCCTTTTGTGAAACAAATATGGAGCTGATACCTAAATTAGGCAGAGCAAAAACAAAGAAAGAAAATTGTAGACCATTTTCATTAATGAATATTGAGGCAACAATCCTAAATAAAATACCAATTAGGAGACAACAATATATCACAAAGGTTAAAAACATTGTGATCAAGTGGGATTTATAATAGGAATTCAGGGCTGGTTCAATAAAAGGAAAACTATTAAGAGAATTAATTATATCAGTAAAAAAATAATGAAAATCATCTGATTATATCAATATATGCAGAATAAGCTTTTGACAAAATACAAAACTCATTCCTATTAAAAACACTTAAAAATAGGAGGCAGCAGGGTAGCTCAGTGGATTGAGAGCTAGGCCTAGAGACGGGAGGTCCTAGGTTAAAATCTGGCCTCAGAGACTTCCCAGCTGTGTGACTCTGGGCAAGTCATTTGACCCCTATTACCTACCCTTACCACTCTTCTTCCTTAGAGCCAATACACAGAATTAACTCCAAGACAGAAGGTAAGGGTTTAAAAAAAACACTTAAAAGCATAGGTATAAATGGATTTAAAAATGTGATTTGATTTTTTGTTAATATTTTAAGTTTCAAGCTGTCTCCCTCCCTCCTACCCCATACTAGAGAAGGCCACCATTTCTCTTTCCTTCTCTACCTCTGTCTCTGTCCTCTGTTTCTCTGTCTCTCTCTGTCTCTGTCTCTCTGTCTCTCTGTCTCTCTGTCTCTCTCTCTCTCACACACTCACCTGCATGCTTTTTGAGTTATTTTAATACTCAAATCACCTATAAAGACTGTATGAAGGAAGATGCTATCCACTTCTAGAGAAAGAACTGATATATGGAAGTATGTATTCTATGGTTTCACATATATATCTGTGTGGAATGTTCACCTTCTCTGGTGCAAGTTTGGGAGGGAGGGTGAAAAATAACTTGGAACTCAAAATGTAACAAAAAACTAAAAAAAATATATATAAGTATTTACAACTCCCTAAAACTGAGAAAATACTATCCCATTTCCTATCTATTGCCACCTTTTCATGACTCTTCTCAAACATAATCAGAAAGAGTTTTGTGCTCATATCCGATGGATGTTTAAATACTTTGGACTTAATTTTATCTGGTCCTGGAATCTTGAACTCATTAAAAAAGCAATGAGGTACTTAATCTCTTATTATGTACTTAACCTAGGTTGTGCTTCACTTCTTCCATGTCAAGGGAAGGATTTCAGCCAAGTGGTTTAGTCAGTGTCCACAAAGGTCTATTTGAGTTTTCCCCTGTGATTTGGATTGGCTTTTGGTTAGAGGACATTTTGTCTTATGAATAGTTTCTCCAGACCTATAGATACAGCCATACACACCCCAAATAATAACATAGAGAAATAAAAAACTCTTAAAAGTTGTTGGTTCAGGATTCAAAGATCCTTGTAAAAGATACATGAGTTGGTAACTTGGCCCAATGACTCTTTCCTTGCAAAGACATAAACATTTTTGGATTTTTGTCAAGAGGGTAATGAGGAAGATTCCTCTGACTGCCTGGTTTTGGTTCAAATTGAATAGACTTATAGGGTTTTAAAATCCAATTAAAATTCCTTGTTGATCCCTCAGTTGGCAATAACAGTATTGCTCCATTCTCCCACTCATCTTGTACTACTTTATAATACAGTTATCTGTACACATGCCATCGACCTCATTAGAATGTGACCTCCATGGAAGCACAGACCATACCTATCTTATCTAAACTCCTTATCTTCTCCAGCACAGTGTTTTGTCATATAGAAGAATTTAAATATTTGTAACATAGAATTGGAGAAAGCAAGTCATAAACATTAAGAGTACAGAATGGACTAAGGAAAGTGGCAGTATGGGGGAGAGACATATATGGAAGGGAATCTATTTGTAGCTGAGGGGAGTTTGGACAAAAGTGTTTTATTCATTCACTCATTCCATAATCATTCAACAAGTGTTTACTAAGCATGCTCTCTGAATTGGAATTTTTGACAGGAAACACAGATGAGAATAAAAACAGCCTTTCCCTCAAAGAGCTTACATTCTATGGAGGGCAACAACATGTGTACAGATAAGTGTCTTAAGTATAAAATATTTACAAAGTAATTTCTAGGGTGGGAGAGAGCACCAGTGACTGGGGAGGAAGATCAAAGGTTTTGTCTAAGACATTACACCTGTGCTGAAGGAAATGAGAGATTCTACAAGGTTTAAATGGAGAAGGAAAGCATTCTAGGCATGGTAGACATGGCAGGAAGAGATAGAAGAAATAGAATGCTATTTTTCTGGAAATAAGAATATGTCACAACCTGGGAAAGGGTGTTGGAACTAGGTTGTGAAGTGCTTTCAGTGCCCAAAAGAGAAGATTGTATTTTATCTTAGAGGTAAATGGGATTAAGCCTCTATTGTTTTTTGAACAGGGAAGTGACATAACCAAGACTATGATTTAGGAATATTACTTTGATAGCTGTATGGAGGATGGATGGGAGGAGGGAGAGAATGAACATAGGAAGGTAAAACAGGAGATAATTGTAATTGTTTAGATGAAGAGTAAAGAGTCAGAACCAGATTGGTTGTGGAAGTAGAGAGAAGAGGTCTGATGTGAAAGATGCCATGGGAGGTAGGCAGGCAGAATTAAGGGATAATTCTGGCTAACATGGAGAGCAGTATATATGTACCATTTCCATTCTCCTGTCCCTTACCAAATAAATTGAACTAATTCTCAGAATACCAGAGTCCAGAATACCAGAGTTCTGTTTCTACCCTTCCCTCCTCCTTCCACCCTCACCTCAAATATTTATTCATAATTCTCAAATTGCCACCAGGTAAAATGTACAATTATACTTTGGGAAACCTGATAGTTGACACTAGGTCATGATCAGGAATAAAGTGGGGCAGTTCATGGAGGCCTACAATTGTCAAACTATTGTCAAATATATGTCTTCCCCAAGCTTTTAAGACTCCTCACAATCTGACAGTACTAAAAAGGGGAGCAGAAAATGTTCTATATTTGGAAGAAGTAAATTCAAATACTTGTTCTGTCATTGTGTAATCTTGGTAAATTGCTTTATCTTCATGGACTTTGTTTTTTTCACCTGTAAAATGAGCAAGTTAGAGTAGATGACCTCTAAAGTCCTTTAGAACCATAAATCCTTTGGTCTATTTGTTTTTACCTTTTTCATATTATTTCCTTGCATGCATTTTTGACCCTCTATTGAACTGTGAACAAGATGAAGGCAGGGATTGTCTTATCTAAACTTCCACTTTCTTAGAGAGCCTAGGATAATGTTTTATACACAGTGGATATGGTAAATAGTTGAATGAAATTGCCTGACATAGCAAGAGAAAGTGTCAATTCATAAATGTAGAAAAAATTCTTGTTGTTCAGGAATTTAATTCATAACCCCATTTGGGATTTTCTTGCCAAAGATACTAGCATAGTTTGTCATTTCCTTCTCCAGATTATTTTTACAGATGAGGAAACTGAGGCAAATGGGGTTAGGCTATTTGTCCAGGGTCACACAGTAAGGGTTTGAGGATAGATTTGAATTCAGGAAGATGAGCCTTCCTTGACTCCAGGCCCAGCACTCTATCCAATATGCCACCTAGAATATGGGTCCCTAAATCTAGAGGCAAAGATGGGGTAGGAGCCTGGAGTGTCAGGTCAACAAGAAGGGTTTGAAAAGACAAGTCAGGGTCAGAGATAAAGAATGGACAGGAAGCCTGAAGCATTAGTAGAGAGAGAGAGTATATAGGTACGGTAGTGGCCAGTATCTAGAGATTTAGCCTGGGTAGGAGAACATTAGCAGAAGCTTAATCTCTTTATGACTCAGTCAAGGGTCAGCAGTAAGTATTCAATGGAAGCACAAGATTATAGACAGAGAATACAGAAGGGTCTGGATTGGGAGACCAGAAACAGCAGGGAGTTCAGTATGGGGAAAGGTTAGGTCATCTAACAGCATAGTCAAGACATAACTATGGATCCCAGGCCTGAAGCTGTTTGCCTTATTTTAAAATTCTTCTCATAATGGCTATGAGATCTAGACATAAAAGGAAATGTAAGTAAGTTAGAATTGGGAATACATTACCTGCCAGATTTATGGATGGGGAGGAATTTCTGAGTAAATAAGATATGGAGAACATTGTGAAATATGGATAATTTTGAGTACATTAAATTAAAAAGTTTTTGTACAAATAAAATGAATGTTGCCAAGGCTAGATGGAAAACAGAAAAATGGGAAAAAATTTTCATAGAAGAGGTCTCATATCTAAAATAAATAAATTTGTCAGATTTGTGGGAATGAGAGTCATCCCCTAATTGATAAATGGACAAACAGTATGAGGTTTTTGGATGAAGAAATCAAAGCCATATATAGGTATATGAAAAACATACTCTAAATGACTTCTGATTAGGGAAATGTAAAACAAAACAATTCTGAGGTATGATCTTACACCCATCAGATTAGCTAAAATGACAAAAGGACAAAATGACAAAAGTTGGAAGGAATGGGGAAAAGTGGGGACACTAATATGCTGTTGGTGGACTGTGGACTGATTCCAATCATTTTGGAGAGCAATTGGAATTATGCCCAGAGAGTTATAAAACTGTGTATACCCTTAGACCCAGCAATATTTCCCAAGGAGATCAAGGAGAAAGGAAAAGCACTTATATATTTCAAATTATTTATAGCAGCTTTCTTTGTGGTGGCAAAGAACAGGAAATTGAGAGGATGTCCATCAATTGAGGAATGGTTAAACAAATTGTGGTATATGATTGTGATGGGATACCATTGTACTATAAGAAACAATAAGCAGTTTAATTTAATTTATTTTAATTATCATTATTGAAAAAGTACCATGAGAAACAATAAGCAGATTAATTTAATTTATTTTAATTATCATTATTGAAAAACTCTTTCCTTCTGTCTTAGAATCAATCTTGTGAATTGTTTCCAAGGCAAAATAGTGGTAAGGGCTAGGCAATGAGGGTTAAGTGACTTGCCCAGAGTCACACAGCTAGGAAGTGTCTGAGGCCAGATTTGAACCTAGGACTTTCTGTCTTTAGGTCTGATTCTCAATCCACTGAGCTACCTAGTTGCCTCCCAGATTAATTAAAAAAAACTTGGAAAGAACTATATGAGATAATGAAGAGTAAAATGTAGAACCAAGAGAACATTATATCCAGCTGCAGATTTAATTTTTGAAAAATAATTTGTGAATGTTTACTCCAGAGGATGAACTGAAAAATGGAAACATGAGATATAATCTACACAATCATATTTGTTTGCTGGAGAGCTGTGAGAAGGGGAAAGAGAGGCTGAGATACCTGGAAATAAATTCTATTAATTAACAAAACAACCTAAAAAAATTCCTTTTGGTGCAGACGAGCAGGACCAAAAGGGGTATCTTGCTCTCCAGAGAGAAGAAGGCAGAGCTCCAAATGTGCCTGTTGTTGATTGGTTGATAAACACAGCAGATAGAGGGCTAGGTCTTCTTGGAAGTCTTTAGAGTTCTGACACTGGAGGGAA
The DNA here is from genome assembly GCF_016433145.1 of Gracilinanus agilis. Lineage (NCBI taxonomy): Eukaryota > Metazoa > Chordata > Mammalia > Didelphimorphia > Didelphidae > Gracilinanus > Gracilinanus agilis. The sequence continues at coordinate 129,121,198 of NC_058133.1, forward strand.
TATATCAATTTCCTTTTATTTCCTTGGCATCCGATTTTGATGAAGAATGAAAAGGAAGGGTTCTTGAATACAATTTCAAGTATTTTGTTCTTTAACCTGTTAGGAGTTATTCCCAGTGCTACCTTCCTTCGTAGTGTCATAGTTGGCACCTAATACTGTCTTACGATTTGGCTTAGGGGAAGTAATAGTAGATTAACATGGTCCCCCTTTGTACAGGGGACCTGTATTCAAATTTAGCCATTGATACTCATTGCCTTTGTGACCTTGGAATGTAGTAATTTCATTGGCTCTTCTTTCTTTAGCTATAAAATGAGGTAGTTGGATTTGATGGTCTCTAAGGTCTCTGCCAGTTTCAGCTCTATTATATTTTTGAAACTAGTCCAAGCAGTGCAAAAATGTTCCTCAAATGGGTCAGGGATTTGAGGTAGTGACTTTTCACTAACATAGGGTGAATCATTCTTGATTCAGTACAGTGGTCATCCATGTACCTTGTTGAATAAAATGGGGGACATAGATTTATATAAATTTAGTGGGATTCAGTTTCCCTTCATTTCAAATGGACTTCTATCTTCTGGCTAATGACATGATGGCAGCCTTTGGGTTGTTCTTTGGACCTCTCTTGTCTTATGGGTAGCCACAAAGGTGTAATTAGCATCCTGGCCTTAATGATAACTCTGAATCTACTTTAACATATAATTCAGTCCAGGAGCAGAGACCTGGCCTTGCTTCTTCTTTGTATCTTTCCTCTTTCTCTCTTTCTGTTAGGTGCTAGGAATTCCTCCTGGCTTCATGTCTAAGTAGACATGCCTAACCTATACTGAATTTGGAATGGGTATTGATTGCATTCCATTAAAATTATCTCAATTAGGATAATTGTATGCTAAATGTTTATTTAGGTTCATTGCTATTTTTGTTACCTGGGAATCAATTTGATAAATTTGTATATTTGTTGTTGGTGATTCATTTGTCATATATTTTGTTTCCTGTAAGAGTACATGTTCTTGGTTTTTCCCATCTCTCTAGAAGAAAATTATGCCTGTTTTCTGGGATTTAGCTTTTCAGGTTGTCATTGCCCTAAGATTTAAAGATCAAAGTAGAGCAGTCTCCCAACATATTTAGAGCACTGTAGACTCAAAAACTAATGGTTCCCTGGCATCTCTTTGTGGTCTTCGGGGATAGCTGGGTGGTTCAGTAGATTGAGAGCCAGGTCCAGAGATGGGAGGTCCTAGGTTCAAATCCAACCCCAGACACTTCCTGACTGTGTGACTCAGGGCAAGTAACTTAACCCCCATTGCCTAGCCCTTACCCCTCTTCTGCCTTATAATCAATATGCAATTTTGATTCTATGATGGAAGATAAGGGTTTAAAAAAAAGGCTAATGGAAGCAGGTGGTTTCTCTTAATAGACTGGTTAGAAGATCAGGGAACGCATGACTGAAGAAGTATGCTTAATATCATTTTCTGAATTCCATCATTTTAAAAAACTCACCGTCTGTATGTGAAACATTATACTACTAGAAATAAATCACATTTATGTAGTACTTTCAGATTTATTTAGCACTTTCTTCACAGCAATCTTTTGAGCTATATATATATGTTATAATCCTCATATTCCAGATGAGGAAACTGAAGTTTTAAGAGTTGGAGTGACTTGTTAGACTCACACAGCTAATATATAGGAGCTGGTATTTGATCTCAGGTCTTCTCACTTCAGGACCATTGCTCCAAACCACACCATCTTTATTAGGCTCTGAAGTGGTATAGGGAAGGATCTACAAAAAGTCACCCCTTTCTTTGAGGATTATTTCAGGAGCTAAGAAATTCATACATGAAACAACTGGGAATGTACACAAGCAGCAGATAAACTATAAAGATAATAGCTGGAGGAACCATAAAATAGGGAATAATCAGAACTGGTTAGAATTACTCAAGGAATACTTCTTGGAGGTAATAAAGTTTGATCCAGATGTTGAAGAAAGTCATGGATTTGCACTGGGGAAGAAAGGAAAGGCAGCGACTTCCATCATTTTCACCTCATAGAGACATATGTGAGTAATCAACAAGGGAATGGCTTGATTAGGAAGTGGCATTTGATGATGAAGAGAGGTGTGTAATAGTTTTCTAAAAGCATCATATTTACTTGTCTCTGAAGTGAAGGTTTGCATGCCTTAATGTGTAGCTTGAATCAATTGTGGTCATGGCCCCCCCAAGAGGTGTGATAAACCAATGATAGGAATATGAGTTGCATTTCTGTAAGAACCAGTTATCTTGGCTAATATCATAAAAGGGCAAAATGATGAATGTTGAAGGGGAAGAAGAAAAAAATGGGGAATACTGTTGGTGGAATTGTCAACTGATCCAACTATTTTGGAGAGCAATCTGGAATTATGCCTAAAAAGTAAAAAAAAAACCACCATATATTTTTGACTGAGGTTTGTTTATTAGGTTATCAAGGAAAAAGGAAAAGAACCTAATTGGTCTAAAATGTTTATTATATTAGCTTTCTTTGTGGTGGTAAGGAATGGGGAAATGTAGCAAAAGATTGTAATGGAATAGTACTATGTTGTAAGAAATGATGAGCAGGTCAATTTTTAGAAAAAAATGGAAAGAGCCTCATGAAATTATGAAAAGTAAAATGAGCAGAACCAAGATTATATTATATTACATTATATATAGCCACAGACATATTGTTTGAAAAATGACATGTATATTCACCTCCAGAGAAAGGACTGATAAATAGAAACAAACAAGACATAGTTTTATATATACACATTAAAAATGATGATGCAGGGAGGAAAGTAGGGTGGGAGATACTTGGGAATTTTAATGTGACAAACAAATAAATATGTTTTAAAAAAACTCTAAAGAAATCAATCATCAGGCTTTACTCCAACACAGCCTCATATATCCTCTTCTCCAGCATTTTCTCACTCCTTCCTCCTCCTACATTTATTCTCTTTCCCTCCATTCTTATCCTGTATGGTCACTTGGGGAGATTTTATCCTACTGCCCCAAATCATTTGAAGGCTGTGGTAGGTGTTGCTTGAGTATGGGGTCTCACTTATGGCCATGACTGTAAAGTGCTTCACCTCTTCTCTTTTCATTTGAGTGTGACAGTGAGTTTCGCAGGCTAATCATACATTTATGGGTTGCAGCATTCATCGCTGATCTTATTATATTATTTTCTTCCCCAAACCTGCCCCTCCTCCAAACTTCCTTATTTCTCTTTAGGATGATTCCATCTTTCTAGTCACTAAGGATATGTCTTTGGGTGCTATCATTGGTATCATATTTGACTTTTCATTTTCCTTTACTTCATGTATTCAATCAATTGCCAAACCTTGTTTTCACCTCCACAATATATCTTGTCTCTCTCCTTCTCTTTACTCGTGGAGCCATCGCCAAAGTTTCATTGCCCAGATTACTGCAATAGCTTCCCAATTGACCACTCTGCCTTAGTTCTCTGCCCCATATCCATTGTCCACAGAGCTGACAAAATGATTTTCCTAAAGTACAGCTCTGAGCATGCCACTTTCCTCAGGAAATGATAACGACTCCCTAATGATTTGAATAAAATGTTATTTCATCTTTAACCCATCATTTTAAAATGTCTATTTTATGTTTTATATGATCTATAATTATTAGTACAGTAGTACATGCATATCATTTATAAATAAGTAAGCATATACACATTGATGATGAGTGCTTGAAAACTTTTTATTGATGGGGATAAAGTATAGAGACTACTCTTCTCAAGAACCTTTCAATTTCAGTTAAAGAGGCTTCCCTTTTCTGGATATCCTGGAGCCCTATTCTAGCTAGAAGAGTCCAACTGATCAGGGATTATGCAGAGGTGATCTAGAAAGAAGATCTTCAGTGGCACTTAGAATCCTAATGTTAGCAGTCAGAAAATTTTCTGATTTCATAATCTCAGTGCTGGGGGGCTTATATTTAATCCTTCATTAAATAGACAGCATGGTGTAGTAGAAAGAGAGTAGATTTTGAGACATAAGCTTTGGTCTTAGGTTCTGACTCTGACATTTACTAGCTGTATAAATGTAACATAATCATTTTATCACTTTGTACCTTGATTTCCATGGACTTCTTTTGGGCTGGACTAGGAAACCTCTAGGGCTCTTCCATCTCTAATACTCTGTAATTCCAAATCTAGTTTAGTAACTTAAGTTCTATGGATTTCTGCCAAAGAGAAGAGACCATTGATTTGGTCAGTATTTGAATGTTTCTAAATCCAAGGTGGAGAACAGACTTTAAATAGGAGAGATTTTGCTCATATTTCTCAATTAGGGCAGGTGATTCCCAACCATTCCCATGGGAAGGTCCCTAAATAGAAATCCTTCCCTGCCCTCTTCCTCCCCTCCCCATCCTACCTCAGAAAAGGCTTCTGCCATCCTAAAGTAGTAAACTGATTTTTCCAGCTCTAGAGAGAATCTTTCAGATTGTTAAATGTTTACTTTGCTCCCCCGTTGTCTCTGGGGGCTTTGAATGGTTTATCTCCTTGTGGATCCATGGCCCCAGCAGCACACTTCAAGCACCCCTAGCTTATCATCACTTTACATGACTTCTCTAAGCAAATGGTGAGCCCTACTTGACTCAGGATGAGTGCCGTATTGATTATTAACTTTAGACAAACATCTGGTTTTCATTACATATGGTAGCAGACCAGAGTGGGGTGCTGTTCAGGGCAGTGTGGTCACTTAACAACCATCAGGACTAGCTATAAAGAAAATTTAACATATCCTGTAATTACAGTCTGAGGAGCTGGGGAATCTGCAGATCTGATTTCAGAACAGCAGAAAATGTTTATTGTATCTGTTCTACACATTTATTTACTCAGAGGTCGCAGGGGCCTTTTGAAATACTGGCCGCTCGGGCTCTATCTCTGTGCAAAAGAGAAGCACTTTCTTGTTTAAGTCAGGAAGCTCCCAAATGGCTCCAGCCGGTGATGGTCCTTTCATGCTTTTAAGGCTTTGGAATTTGGGCTGATGGAAATGGACGGGTGGATCTTGTCTGGAATAAACAATTCTCACCCTCCATGGTGAGATCCCTTTTTTCAGGCAATATCCCCTACTATTGCTCTCCACTGAGCCCTTCTGGTTGATTATTGGAATGACATTATGAATATAGGCTAAAATCTCCATTCTTCACTTTGTGGGGGGTGGGGGGTGAAGAGGGTGTTGGGAGAAGGGTATAAGATATCCTGGGATGTTTTGGCAATGGACTTTTTCAGGAAAGGAGGGAATGTTGGTGACTTGCTTTTCCCAGGCAACCCCTAGAAGACTTTTCTACTTGGATCTATGACAGTTTGGCTTTTAATCTGTAGGTTGGAGAATTGGGCTTTTTATTTATTGTTTAAGTGGGCAAAATAGTGGGAAAGGCACAACACAAAAGAAATAAAATAGACATAATTCCTGCCTTTTAGGAGTTTGTGTTGTAAGAACAGAATCATCTGTGCAGAAGGATTGTAGACAAGGAGAAATAAACCAGAAATAATGTGATGATGCAAAATCTTCAAGTAGAGATAGGAATCATTTNTTGAGGCTGGATTTGAATTTAGGTCTTCTTGACTCTTAAGTCCAGTGCTCTATTCATGCTAACAGCAATCAGAATGATTATTTCTAATTCCTATCAACTAAACATACACATTTAATATGATATTTGTGTATCTATCTTCAAAATAAGACATTTTTACTTTATTTACTTAAGTGAATGAAAAGTTTTTCCTCTCCTTATTAAGTAAAGTAATATATATCTGAATAGCTATTAAATATGTCTAAATATTTAAATATTTAATAATAATAAATAATAAACAATAAACAAATACATAAATAATAATAAATAAAAATAAATAACACATGATATAAATAAATAATAATAATGCTAAATGATAAAGCTGGATTTTAATTCTATTCTTGCTTCTAGGTTCAGTGCTCTATTCACTAGGCCACCTAGCTGCCCTATACCTATCGGTAATATAGCCCTATAGCACTTTAAGTTAGAACTGACCTTCTAGGTATTCTACAACACCAAACTGCTTCTTATTCTTAAGCCAGGATTACATGGTAAATCAATGTTACAGCTGGGATTAGAACCCAGTCTTTCTATGCCCAGTTCATCTCTTATTTCTGTATGCCAAATGGCTCTTTGACTAACAAGAAGTTTCAAGCATTAGATCTGGAATACTCTTCCTCCTCTCTTCCACCTACTTTCCCAACCCCTCTTAATTCCAGTGTTTCCCTCTGTTAATTATTTCCTTTTTATCCTGCATCTAGCTTGCTTTGTATATTTATTTATAGAGTGTCTCCTTTATTAGATTATAAACTACTTGAGAGTAGGGATTATCTTTAACTTCTATTTGTATCTCCAGCACTTAGCATAGTGACTGACACATAGTAGGCATTTAATAAATGTTGATTGATTGATTGAGTGACTGAGGAGACTGGGGGATGAGAAAAGAGCAGACTTTGCTCTTGTCCCTTAAAGGACTATCCCCCGAAGCAGGTCCTATTTCTTCTGGAGGTGGGAAAAGTCATAGTTGGGGTGGTTGTATTCAATGCAGGAGCAATGCCATGTATGGATGGAAGAATAGGAGTGACTGTGCTTTCTGCCTGTGTGTGTGTGTGTGTGTGTGTGCGCGCACGTGTGTGTGAAGGAGAAGGATTCACAAAGTTTTGGGCTTCTACTAAAATGAAAATTTTGGATTTCCTCCCTAACTAATTAGAAGGAATCAGAGCTTGTGCAATGGAGAAAGAACTGGCCTTGGAGACAGAGGACTTGGGCTTGAGATTCATCTCTGCTACTTATCTGTGGCAATTATTATCTCAAGCAAATTACTTCCCCATTCTACACTTCCATTTTCTTATCTGAAAATGAAGTAGCTGGATAATATAACGATAGCTACCATTTTTATTGAGCTTTAAAGTCTGAAAAGTGCCTGATGTAGTTTGGCTCACTTAATCCTGTAAGTCAGGGATTCTCAACCTTTTTTTATGCTATGGATCTTTTTGGCAGTCTGATGAAGCTTATGGACTCCTTCTCCAAATAATATTTTCAAATGCACAAAATAAAATCCAAAGGATTCCAAAGACAACCAATCAATTTCAAATATAATTATAAAAATATAAAAAAAACAAGTTCACACAGGTTAATAACTTCTGCTCTCAGGTGATCTCTCAAGTTTCCTTCATTTAGAAATCTGTGGATTCTATGACTCCTTACAAACTGAAGGAAATGGAATCCACCTGGGCCAGTTCCTTTATTTCTTAAGCAGCAGGTGGTTGATAGAACAATAACTCTATCAACAACAAAGTGATTTGCAAACACAAAAGTGCAAAAGGAACTTTTTGGGAAAGATGGAATAATATCATAATAATATGTTTTGGCAAGAGAAGCTTAATCATTTCCTTTTTCATATAAAGGCATCCTTTTTTTTTCTTTGAATGAATAGATCTAGTTTTAAGAAAAACAAACCACTAAGAGGACTGAATCTTCACACTATCAAAGAGTGAATGATTTCATTGGCCAGTTGCCCATTCCAATCTGGCTTGACATAAAGGCAATCCTTAAGCCATGTGATTTGGGAACAATGGAAAATACAGATATAAATTGCCTCCTTTCCGTCCCCTGCCAGGTGGTCATGAGAACATGTGATGCTGTCCAGGAAAGCTTCCATGACTAACACAAATGTGATTTTTAGCACGGCCATTCTGATTTTGCATTTGAATCCTTCTTAACCAGAATGGATGGAGCTCAGCTATATGTGAAGTGATCTGTAAACTTTTGGTATGATTATTTTCCTAACAAAATTTGTTCTCATCCCCAGCTCATGGCTACTTGGAATATCCTCCTCCCAGATTTCCACTTCTTAGAATCATCTTCCTTCAAGAACTTTCTCCTTTGCTATGAAGTCTTCCTTGATCTTCTCAGATGAAAATACCATTTCCTGCTTTATATTACTTACATATTACTATATTGATTGGGCCTCTTTTGTACATTCTACCCTATATAGGCAGAGCAAGGATTTTGATTTTTGTTCTGCCTGGCTTTGCTAATCGAAACTGGTGGTGATTTTCAAAGTCATGGGTGAATGATAAGGAGTTGAAAGTTTACTCATTCTATGTCAAATAAAGAACTGTATGCACAGGGTGAGAACTCAGATAGAACCAAAGGTCTTCAAAAGACAGCCTTAAAATGATCAAGGACTTCTCTAGCCAACAGACTGAGCAGGGCTGCCTAATATCTGAATCATAAAAAAGATAAAGATATCCTCTTGGCCTATAAGCTAAAGAAGCTTCTTCCAACAAAGAAGAAACCACTCCATGACTGAAGACCAGCAGAGGATGGAACAGAATAATTGTAATTTAGCTAAGATATCCAGCAGAGTTGGGGCATGCTAAGCAATGACATTACTAAAGGACACTAGGACCTTACAGTGTTTTAGGCATGATCATAGGATCACAGATTTAGATCTGGAAGAGACCTCAAAGATCATTTAGTTTAGCTGTCTCGTTTTCCAGATGAGGAAACTGCATCCAAGACAAGTTGTGATGAAGGTAAATGCTTGCCTAAGGTTGCATAGGGAGTAGTAATTGGGACCTCCGGGATTCTAACTGAGCTCTTCTCTCTAGCTTCCCAAGTGTTGCCAGGATCATGCATATTCCCCAGGCATGTGTTTTCTTTTTCTTGCATGTGTTTTTCTTCATATATCTTGTATGATAACAGGTATTCCTTGAAAGATTCTCCTCTCCTTTTGGTGGTGTTGTACCCCTACATGTATGAGTTAACATTTCTTTTCATTCATTCTGTTATCTTATTGAATTAAATGGGTTTGCTTTGAACTACTGTGTCATCTCATCTGGTAACACAAACACATTAATGGGGTCTCATGAGCTATAATTCTTTTTTTTGTGATTTGAAAAATTTTATTTAATTAATTAATTTAGAATATTTTTCCATGCTTACATTATTTATGTTCTTTCCTTCCCCTCTTTCCAGCCCCCTCCCATAGTCAATGAGTAATTCCACTGCCTTTTACATGTGTCACTGATCAAAACCTATTTCCATATCATTAATATTTGCACTAGGGTCATCACTTCAAGTCTACATCCCCAATCATATCCCCATCGAACCATGTGATCAAGCAGTTGTTTTTTCTTCTGTGTTTCTCCTCCCACAGTTCTTTCTCTGGATGTGGATAGAGTTCTTTCTCATATGTCCCTCAGAATTGTCCTGGGTCATTGCATTGCTGCTAGTAGAGAAGTCCATTACATTCGATTGTGCCACAGTGTAGCTGTCTCTGTGTATAAGGTTCTCATGAGCTATAATTCTGAGGGATTGATCCAAATAGTGCTGTAGGCAGCTAGGTGGCACAGTGGCCAGAGTTCAGGGTCTCTACTTAAAAAATGAGTTCAAATTTGATAAAGTAACTCATATTAATGTCTTCTATCTGCAGCCAAAGAATGCAATCTAATTAAAATGTACCTATCTGTAGAAGGCCTTAAGAAATGAAAAGTGATACTTGCTGGCTAGGTGACACTGGGCAAGTGGCTTAACCTTTGTCTGCCTTGGTTTCCTCCTCTGTAAAATGTAATAGTGCCTATTGTCTGCATTGTGGTGAAGAAAAAATGAGATAATATATGTAAACCTTAATATGTTGGATAAATGCTAGCTATCATTATTGAAACTTGAGTAGTTTTCTGAATAAATAAATGTGAAGGACACTCCATGGGTACCACATTTTTTCCTTCATATTCATCTATATGTCTTACCCTTACCCCTGTTAGACGGCAAGCTCTGTGAAGGATATATCATTGTCATTTTTGTATCCTGTAGGACCCAGCATAGCACACCTAATACGTGCTTAATGTTTGTTGGGTATTCTAAGTCAGTAGCTCCTCAGTATTCTAATCTTTAGTATTTTCTGCTATGAAAACACTGCATTAAAGTCTTATGGGTTGGCTCTATGAGGAAATAAAAGCCCATGTGTGCTATCCTGTCATAATCTTGGAAGGGCCCAGTATTATTATCATTCCTTAAGACTTTCTACATTTCTGTACTTTTTAACTAGATTGCCTTCTTTGACTGAAGATAGAACACACTAACATGAGTAAGTTTATCAAATTAAAAATGGATATCTCTTATTGCCACCTAGGAAATGACCAGACAGATAAATTATGATAGGAGATATGGAAAGAGATTGAAGAGAAGTCTTTTTTACCAGGAACCAACATGAAGCAATTTAGTTTTTGTGCTAGTTGTAGTAGGTCTAATCCTTTCTTCATGGGAAGAGAAAAAATCATTTCAAAATTCCAGATCATCTTGCCTTGGTGTTCTCAAACGTTTTGACTTCATGATTCTTTTATACTCTTAAAAATTATTGGAAACACTCTCCTACTCCCAAGAACTTTTAAGAGATAGATTATATTTATTGATATTTACTGCATTAGAAACTAGTACATTTTAGTATTAATATTAATCTGTCAGCTTTGGGGGGGATGATGGGGGGGAGAGAGTAAGAACATGAATCATGTAACCATGGAAAATTTTTTTTTCTAAAATAAAACAGCATTGCTTGACCAAGAAAAAAATCTAATGGACCAATTGCTTCAGCAAAAAACAGTCAGCCTGGGGATATTGTAGACTAGTCACTGGACTTTGGAGAAGGGAGAGACCAAAGTGGTACTAACTGAAGGAAAACTGAAATTGGTACAAAATTCAATTGGTGAATCACTGAGGGAGGAATTAAAAAAAGTGATGCTAATTACTAACCTGTGACAAAAATGACTCTCCCAACCCCTGCCACAGTATTATTCCATGGTAGCATCACATTTCCGTGGACCTGCTTTGTTCCGCTATTCCTATCCATCTTTCTCCTAAGGCTCTGTCCTTTCTCTCCGTTTTCTGAGTTGTTATTGTAACATTTGCCTGGCAACATTCATTTGCCTGGGTCACCCGGCAAACTGTAGGCAGCCAGTTAATTAACTCCCACCTCTATCAACTCTTCGGGGTTGGGGAGTTGGGGTGGTGTTCGGTGGAGTTTCATCCTGTAGTTGTTATAACTAATCAACTGATAAGTGATAGACAGGCCTGATAATGGGCCTGATTTACATTGTGACATTTATCTTAATAACAGCAGCCATTGGTCCACCATCTTTCATTCCATGAGCCTCCACATGGGGAGCATGGCGGTTATCTGTTGCTTAGTGTGAGGCCAAGATAGGACAACAGGAATGACTAAAGTGAAGAAAGAACGTAGACAATCTCTCTTTTGACAGGACAAGCTGAGAGCCCTCATTACCTTAATTTTCACAGTCCTGGCTGATTGTTCGTAGCTGAGAGACTGGAAAAGTTCACTGGTGCACATGAAATGGCATATGTTTTGCTTTTCGTTCTCTCTTGCCAGGAAGAGATGAGATTATGAATTCAGGAAGTGATCTGAAAGAACCATCTGGGTGTCTGGAGATGACAAAGGAGAATGATTTGGAGGCATGATTTAAAACTTGGAAACACAAGCTAAGAAAAATTTATCATTGAGACCTTTTTCAATAGTCCTTTCACTCTCTCACCAATGTGTTTTGCCCAAACCATGTAGAATAAATGTTCGGTTAAGTAAGGCTCTGTGGGCGGCCTCATACAAGGATCGTTAAATAGACCCAGTCTTTGTCTTACAGTGGTCTTAATTTCTTAATTCTGGTCTTAATTTCTCCCAAATCAAATCCATCTCCTTTGGGTTATGAATTGTGGGGGTAGCTAGGAAATGAATGAATTGGAAAAATTTTAGGAGCTCGTATCGTGAAAGAACATTAAAATAAGGAAACCAGCTAAGGCTGTGGAGGCCTGGCCAATTCCTGGTAATTATGGGGATAGTTGTTTTTGTCTAGGCTTAAAACCTAATCTAGAGATGAAAACATAAGATAACAAATCCTGGAGGATAGTGGTTCCTGTCTCTTTTAAAACTTTTGTTGCTGCTAAGTTGTTTGAGTTGTGACCAACTCTCCATGACCCCCTCCCTTGGGGTTTTCTTGGCAAAGATTTTAGATTGGTTTGCCATTTTCTTCTCCAGATCATTTTATAGATGAGGAACGGAGGGAAACAAGGTTAGTGACTTGTCCAGGATCACTCAGCTAATAAGTGTTTGAGGCCAGATTTGAACTCAGGAAGAGTCTTCCTGACTCCAGACCTGGCACTCTTTCCACTGTGCCACCTAGCTGTCTTCTTTAAGGCTTGAGGTGAGTTAAAAAAGAATTGGAATGATTCCTTCCTAGCAATCTTTTGACTACCTTTCCTTCTACTACAATAAATACTTTTTGGATTTAGGGAATGGTGGTGATATGGTCACAAGAGGTGGGAAGAGGAAGGAAATGGGAAGGGAAGATAAAGAAGGGTTAAAAATCTAAAAATTCTAAAAAAAATCTAAAAAAATCTAAAAAAAAACCCCACCCAAATAAAAATTGTTAATATATATGTATATATATAAAAATTTAGAGTTTATATGTGATTACATCTGAAATACAGACATATTTATGTGTCTATATGCATGTACACACATATATATGTAAATGCACATAAACATATATACATATTATATACACACATATATTATAGATTTAGAACTGAAAAGGATCTTAGAGGCCATCAAGAACAACCCTTCTTTGTTCTGTCCCAAGGCCCCGTTCGCTTTTAGAAGATGGCAAGCTTATTTTTGAATTCAATTCCTGGCATATTGGAGGACCTGAACAACTGTTGGAATAATAGAATTTTGGAAAACAACGACAATAATAAAATTGGAAATAATAAAAAAAATTAGGATGATAACATTTTGGAGAACTGTTTGATTAGAAATGGAAACATCCAGATGCAAGAGGCTTCTCAGTTCCACTGAAGGATAGGGTGGATATTTTGCCAGAAACAAGGGTGTGTCCCTCCAGAGAAGGGTCTCGGAATCTGGAACTGTCCTATTGAATTACAATAATTAAAAAATTAATAGTTTGCACATCCTTTCTGTCTTTGAAAAAGCAAAATTTAGTCAAGCTCTGTATATCCTCCAAATGTACACTAGAAACTCTAAAAATGTGAGCGTCAATAGAGGCAGGAGTTTGTGAATGGTTGATTTTTCTGATTTTATTTAATTATCGGCAAATCAGTATCTATGTTTCTGATATGAAGTGGAGTTAAAAGATGGTTTTAGGACAGGTTTGATCTGAACCCAACTTACAGTTGAAAAAAAACCAACAAACCCAAACCATCCATAATTACTTGACCAGATAATATAAGCAGCCAAACTCAAAGTTCATGTGATCCATTGAGTTGTGAGAGGACAGTAATAATGAACAGAGAGCGATTGCAAATTTGACTCATGTACTACCACAAAAAAATGGCTCTGGCCTAATTACTGTAAAAACAGATGAAGATAAAAGTTTATGTAGCCTCCATGAGTCATCCCCCTAGGATTCACATTACAAAAACAGCTATTCCAGGAGGAGAATTGAGGACAAAATGCTTTGAGAGTAGTTACAAAAGTATGCAGAGAACAAAGTCTGATAGAAAAATCTGTTGTCCGGCCCTAGCGAACTTAACGCAGGACAATCGTTCCTCAGTCATAATGGCTTTTCATTAATAATTTCCATTAATATGCACATGCTGCTGCCATCTGGAAAAATGATTCCCAGCCCCAATCCCTCCCAAAATAAAGCATTTCTAATCGTCCTTCTTCATTTCCTTCTACAGTCTCCAGATTTCTCTTTTACTTTATGGACATTGTAATTAGGAGACTTCAGTCCAATCTGGGGAGAGGCATAGGGGTTTGAGAAGAAGAAAGTAGCTACCAATTTTAGACCCAGAGACTTCTGACTGTGAAAGTTTATAAGCAGTTTTTGCAGACACTTAAGAGGATTAGAGTCATATCACTCCTCTTTGTAAAGTGAGTCTGGGCTCAGAAATTGATTCCAGATGCCCCCCAAATTTATTTATTTATTTATTTTCTGGATGCAACTCCTGGAAGGAGATCTTCTCTCTTGATCTCTTCATCTGACCTGGTCCAGAGTCACAGCTTGGTCCAGGTTTTGCATCAGCCCTGCTTACTCAGGTGAGTTGGGTTCGTGTGTTTCATGCTGGTTCTATTGCCATTTATTCTTGAACAGATGACTTCACAGAGAATGTTGAAGCTACCTGTTACCTTAAAGGTGGTCAAAATCCCCTTATTTTGTAGATGTTGAAAATTAGGGAAGAGAGTTCAGAGTCTCAGAGAGATTAAATGAGTCTGAAGGCTTTCCTGAAAAATGAGGGGAACTGAGATGATTTTGAAATTACTTTACAGCTCTGGAACTCTGTAAGGGCAGCTAGGTGGGGCAGCAGATAGAGCACCAGGCCTAGAGTCAGGAAGACCTGAGTTCAAATATGGCTTTAGACACTAGCTATGTGACCCTGGGCAAGGAACTTAACCCTATTTGCCTCAGTTTTCTCATCTGTAAAATGAGCTGGAGAAGAAAATAGCCAACCATTGTCTTTGCCAAGAAAACCCCAAATGGAGTCATGAATTGTCAGACATGAATAAAATGACCAAATGACTCTGTAAGGACATTGATAACTTAACAAGTGTGTGGTATGAGGATAATTAAGATGGGCATTGGCTTTGAGATCATACTATGTGAGAATCATATGAAAGAACAGGCTTGGGGAGTGATGTGATAATTCTTTCAGAGTTTTAAGGTTGTAGAAGATATATTAGTTAACCAAAAGATTTATTAGGCACCTCCTACATGCATACCAGACACTATAGTAACCTCTGGATAGTAAAAAAAAGGACAAAAGACAGTTTCTGATCTTAGGAGCTTACAGTCTAACGAAGGAGACAACATGTAAACAACTCTGTACAAAAAATTATAAAAAGGATAAATTAAAATTTTTTTTTCATTTATTTATTTATTGGAATTTTTAATTGATTAATTACTTAATTTAGAATATTTTTCCATGGTTACATGATTCATGTTCTCTCCCTCCCCTCCTCCTACCCCTATAGCTGACACACAATTCCACTGGGTTTTTCATGTGTCATTGATCAGGACCTATTTCCATATTATTGATATTTGTACTAGGGTGATCATTTAGAGTCTAGATCTCCAATAATATCCCCACCGAACCATGTGATCAAGGAGTTGGTTTTTTTCTGTGTTTCTACTCCCACAGTTCTTTCTCTGGATGTGGATAGAGTTCTTTCTCATAAGTCCCTCAGAATTGTCCTGGATCATTGCATTGCTGCTAGTAGAGAAGTCCATTACATAGAAAGGATAAATTGAATATGATCAGTTTAATTCATAAATATTTATTAAGGAACTACTGTGTGCTGATCACTGTGCCAAACTCTGGGATACAAATAGAAGTAAAAGTCAATCCCTGAGGGGCAGCTGGGTAGCTCAGTGGATTGAGAGCCAGGCCTAGAGACAGGAGGTCCTAGGTTCAAATCCAGCCTCAGACACTTCCCAGCTGTGTGACCCTGGGCAAGTCACTTGACCCCCATTGCCTACCCTTACCAATCTTTCACCTATAAGTCAATACACAGAAGTTAAGGGTTTAAAATTAAAAAAAAATTCAATCCCTGCCCTCAGGGAGCTCATGATCTTGTAAGTTTATTGTGGAGACAATTAGCAAACAAATCTGTACATACAAGTATATCCAGGATAAATAGAAAATAATTAAAAGAGAGAAGACAAAGTACCAGAATTAAGCAGGGTTGGGAAAGACTTTTTCCTGCAGGAGAAGAGATTTCAGTTGGGACTTAAAGGAAGCCAGGGAAGCTAGGAAGAGGAGATGAAGAGGGAAAAGTTTTCCAAGGAATTAGTAGCTAGTGAAAATGCTCAGAGATGGAGCTAGAATGTCTTGTTAGAGGAATAACAAGGAGTCCAGGTGTCACTGGATTGCAGTCGTGATGAAGAGATAAAAAGAAGAGAAAGGTGGGAGGGAAGGTAGGTGATTGGGACCTTTTTATTTATATTAATTTCATTTCTGCCTTGGCCTAAGAGTAGAACTAGGAATAGTGGATGGAAGGTGAAAGAGGGAAATTTGGACTCCATGAATGGAAAAATACCCAATTATTATTAAAGTTATTCAAAAGTGGAATGGGTTACTCTTTTAGTAGGGTGTTCCTCTTTCCTGGAGATACAAAGTTTGATTAACCACTTTATTGGGTATGAAAAGTGAATTCTTTTTAGGTCTGGGTTGTATTAAAAGCATAAAATTCTCTCTGAGGTTCTATAATGACTGTAATAAATAAGATAAACTTACTTTGTAATGGAGAACCTGTTGTAACTAGTGTTGGTCTAACTTGTTGATCGTCATCCTGTCTTGATCTTAGGTCTGCCTGCTGGCTCAAATACCTAAAAAAATAAACTTACTAAGTAGAAAGTCAAGTAGGGAAAATACAACTTCTAACAGGTCAGTTCTACTTAAGGCCAAGCAAGCTGAGCTACATTTTTTTAATTAAAAAAATTACCAATTACATGTAATAAATTTCCACATAAATTTTCAGAAGTTATGTGATCCAAATTGTCTTCATGCCTCCCTCCCCCACCCCCAGGATGGAAAGCAAGTCAATCTAGGTTATACATGTATTATCACGCAAAATGTTATTTCCAAATTATTCATTTTTGTGAGTAATCTTACAAAACCAAAACACCCCAAAATAAAAAACCAAATAAACAAGTGAAAAAAATCATATTTTATATGTATTTTGACTCCCACAGTTCTTCTCTGGAAGTGGAAAGCATCCTTTGTCATAAATCCCTCAGAATCATCTTGGGATCATTGCATTGTTGATAATAGCTAAGTCTGTCACAGTTGATCATTCTACAATATTGCTGTTACTGTGTACAATGTTCTCCTGGTTCTATAAGCTGAACTTTTCACTAAAAATTCAATTTGCTGTTTTCAAATGTAAGTTTTTCTTATAGGATTATTTAACAATATTTTCTATCCTTTCTTCTCCAACCTCTATTCTCTTTTTCCTTTTTACTCCTCCCAACACCCAACATATATGGAATTGTAATTAAAGTAGCACTGAATAGCTTGAGAAGTTTTAAACATCAGAAGCTGTTATTAACAATTAACAATTATTTTTGTTCAGTCATTTTCAGTCATGTTTGACTCTTCTTGACCCCATTTGGGGTTTCCTTGGCAGAAATGCTGCAGTGATTTGCAATTTCCTTCTCCAGCTCATTTTGCAGATGAGGAAACTGAGGCAAACAGGGTTAAGTGACTTACCCAGGGTCACACAGCGAGTGTCTGAGGTCAGATTTGAACTCAGGAAGATGAGTTTTCCTTACTCTGGGCCTGACCTGGGACTCTATCCACTGTGCCACCAATGTCAATAAAGTAAAAATATTATCAAGAAAAGATGTACTTTAAAAGTATGTACTGTGTTTGAGGTGCCAATATTTGACTATGTGTTACCACCATTACGTGGAAAATTGCCAAGATGTAATCCATATAAATGTAACCAAACATGCAACAAAATAGACACGAATATAGTCTTCAGTGAAGAAGATTTCTATTAGTCACCACAACTTCTGCTGTGCAGATGGAAGAAACAGGAAATGGACAGGTGACAGACAACTTAGTGTTTTACATAGCAGTTTGTCAAATTCAGTCTTTTCTGTGAAGAAAACCTCTTAAATTATGTACTAAATGTCTCACCCACAGTCAAGTGGCTTATTACAAAGTGAAAAATCTCCTTAAAGAGCAGGTTGATGGGAACTAGGGCTTCTATTCAAGGAGGGGGCTCAACACAATTTTCCTCCCCTTTTTTTACTTCTTTGGATTTCTCCATTATGTTCCTGAGTCAGGTATGTATTTCCTCTCCTCCCTCTTTTCAACTTCCTTTTGTGCTTTGTCTTTTCCCATTAGATCATAAGCTCCCCAAGGGCAGCATGTATTTGTTTTAATTTATATTTTTAGCACTTAGCAGTGCCTGGCACATAATAGAGACAAATATTTGTTGAATGACTTCCCTGAAATTTGCTCAGATCCCATCCTCGATGTTAAAAAACAAAAATTGCCTCTACTTTTCTCATCTAGGTAGCACAGTGGAAGATTCATCTTTCAGAGTTCAAATCCAGCCTTACTAGTTTTGTGACCCTTGGCAAGTCATTTAACCCTGTTTGCCTCAGTTCTTCATCTGTAAAATGAGCTGGAGAAGGAAATATGAAACCACTAAGAATTGTTGCCAAGAAGATGGGGTTATGTAAAATCAAACATGACTGAAATGATTGAATAATGACAAAAAGTACGATCCATGTCTGAACAATCAATCCCCTCTATAATATCCCTGATGAATGATTATCCATCTTCAACTTGATGACATCCATTAATGGTCATTGTTTCCAACAATAGCATATTACATGATTAAATAGTTGAATTGTTAGGAATAATTTTTCTTATTTTAATTCTAAATCTAAATGTAACTTTCACTGATTGCTCCTAATTTTTCTCTTCAGAGCCATGAACAAATCTAATCTCTTTCCTATCTGATAGGTCTTCCTATAGGTGGAAATAGTTACCAGTCACATTGACCTAAGTCTTCTTTTCTTCAGGTGAGCCACCATTATCCTTTTCTTAAATTGGTCTACTGTCATCTCACAATTCTGGCCCCTCCTTTCTATGTACTGTCCAGTTTGTCAATGTTCTTCCTGAAACTTGACATTTAGAGCAGAATAAAATTCTCCAGAAATGATCTGATCAGTGCAGAATATGGTTGAGCCATTAATTCCCTACTCTTGGACTCTACATGCCTCTGTCAACGTAGTCTTAGATTGCATTAGCTTTATGGTTGCCATGTCCCACTTTTGACTCATTGAGCTTGTTATATAATGCAATTTCCAGGGATTTTTCAGATGAACTTCTGCCTAGCTATGCCTTTCCCATCATCTTGTTGATTTCTTGAACCCAAATGAGTGACTTTACATTTATCATAATTAAATGTAATCTTATTAGAGTTTGTTCAGTCTTCTAGACTTTCAAGATCTCTTTTGATCCTGTTATTCAGTAAGTTAACTGTCAAACTGATTCATAAAGTAAAAGAACAGAAATAATTTGAGGGATACCCACAATCAGCAATACCATGGGAATGAACTTCAAAAATGCTCTGCAGTCCAGAAAATAATGGAATGATAGGTGTGTGTTTGCCAAATAGGAGAAAGATTAAGTAAACAGGTGGGGAAATAAAAAATTTAGCATCCTGTGAAGAGATGATTATCTCACTATCAGAATCCAACCAGACACTTGTCCACTGTTTGTCTGCCTAAAATATGATTTAGTAATTCAAATATTTAATAACCTTTTGCAAAGCATCCTCAGGAGGCAGAGGAAAGGCAGGAGATGCCAAGGGTAGTAGGGTGGGCTTGAAGGTGGCCAAGTAAGTATGCCATCATGCACCCCTAAGACAGCTGATGGGTTGAGAGGAAACAGAATACAAGGGTTGGCTAGTTAAGCAGTAATACGTTATGGCCTACTAATGAACTCCCTCATAGAACAACTCCCTTAAATTGTCTTTTCCTGTGATTAATTTTCATTCCCCTAGCTCTCTTTAAGCAGACTGTTGTTGATAGGGAGTGTCCTGTGTTGAATGAGTAAAAAGTACTAATGCATGTTCTATGAAGTCAGAGATAACCTCTTTCTGGACATGATGAATGTAACATTTTCAAGCACAGATATCATCAGGCACACTGGTATATGACTCTTGCTTCGGAGATACAGGTCTTTGCCTTTGCAGCGTTTCATTCATGTGCTCATGTGTTTCTCTCTGTCTTTCTCTCTCTCTGTGTATGCCTGCGTATTTGTCTCTGTCTTGCTCTATCTGCTTCTGTCGCTTCTTTCAGTTTTTTTCTCCCTCCCTTTCTTTGTTTCCATCTCAGACCAGATTGAACATCTTGACTGAATTCATCTGTTAATTTAGTTACAAATGAAAAGTCATTTTTATTTATAAAACACCAACTAATCTATCTAACCAATTTTTTTTCTGTCTTTGACTGGCTGATTTTTGGCATACTATGTTTTTCAGCTTTTCTTTCCCTAGTTAACAATGAGATGAAGCAAAGTATGTCTTAGAGAACCATAAGGGATAGCAGTCACTTGAACTGTACAGGATTGGAATCTGAATCCTTTTTGGTTACCAGGAACTCTTTGGGTTCTCCTGTAAGGGGCAGTGAGTTGCCCATGCCCACTTGTATATGCTCAGATATATGTATTGGGGGGAAGAGCAGAGCACCTTCTCTGGATAGGATTATATACTTAATAATTCAGCCCACGGTTGTCTTGATCCCAGGATTCTTAAATTAGGCCCAGGCAACCAAACATACAGAATAAAACCACCAGTCACTTGTGATTGTTATTTATAGTTATGTTTTCATCAGTGGGAGGCTTCAGATAAAGGGAAATGGAAGAAGCGAGCTGGCAGCTTAGATGGGATTCAGAAAAAAAAAATGACCACAAGACGTTCCTGCGCATTTGCAAAAATATAGGGGTAGCCTGGTGCTAACAAATTATTTACATGGCCCATTTCTTGCAGATGATCTTTTATGTTGGCAGAAGAAGACAGCAGTTATGGAAGGGGGAAGGTCTCTCTCCCAGAACTGATAACCAAATAAAATACTGTTATATTTTCTGTCTAATAAGTACAAGAAGTTCCATAACTCCCTTGATTAAGCATATTATCCTTCTTCAGAAAGTCAGCTTGATTTATGAAAAAAGTGATTTGGGCATACTTTCCCTGGCCATAGAGATTTCATAACTTCTAGTGTATGTCTGGAAAATCTCCCCTCGTCCTGAGTCCAAACCAAATTAATGTCTTCCAGAGTGACCTGAGGAATTAATGAGGTTTTCGCTGTCAGTTCTACCCATTCAGGGTCAAGTAAATCATTTGCTGGCTCTCTGGTTGCTATTTTTTTGCCGTGTCTCTGACTCCATGTACAATGATAACAAACTTGCAGATGCCTTTGAAATACGGCATCACTGACACTCTCTGTCCATCTGTTGGGACATATTTTAGGCTTTGCTTCTCTGTCTGCTGTAAACTCTGCCTTTAATGGAGTCGGTAATTGCTGATAAATGGGGTATCAATGAAGTCAGTGTACTGGAGGTTTCCCCATTCTTTTCTGCTGAGGTCTGCTATTTAAATCTCTGCCATTACTTAAAGTTATTGTATGCAGGGCTTTTTAATTCCACCAGTGGTGCTCTTGGCCCATGCCTTGATTTCCCCCCCAGCCCCCTTCTACAGTGCAGAGCTGAATGGTAAGAAGCTCTATTGGCTTATAAACTTATCTGCTCTCTCCTCCAGGCTCCTTTTGTTTTCCCTGATGTGAGGAATCTTAAAGACTCTTCTGCCCTGCTGCCAGCCACCAGCATTCCTCTCTCAGGTCAGGGAAAATAATTTAGCAGGTGAATTCAGTTCTGCAGCTATATGATGGCTATATGACTGTGATATAGTCATTGTCATTCATTCATCTGTGTCTAGGCCAGTGATGGCCAACCTATGACACATGTGTCAGCACTGACCCACATAGCCATTTTGGCTGCATACAGAGAAATACGGGGCTGCATGCCGAGGATGAAGCATTTGCTATAGTGTAGTGTAGACACTCTGTGCACTATAGATGACAATTCTACCTATATTAATTTACGTATTTTGGTTTATTAAATACATTTACATATTACAATTATACATTTTTGTTATTTAAACTATAAACATCGCAAAATTATGTTTTTTTCTCGAAGTGACACAGCACCCGAGTTATGCTCAGTTTTTTGGTGAATTTTGACACCCCAAGCTCAAAAGGTTGCCCATCACTAGTCTAGGCTTTGAAGGGGATTCACATTGGCAGCAGGGGATTATGCATATAATACAGGAGTTTTTTTACTGACTTTCCCAAAAGCCATGACCACTAGGGCTATACCACTGAGCTTTACAATTGGGCAACTTCTCTAATCCCTACTTGATTTTGCTTTTAAACTCTCTCTTAACACTGAACTGCATACAACATCAAAGGTGTTGCTTTGGAGATTATACTCCGTGATCCAGCTACACTGTCCTTCTCATTGTTCCTTACACAAGACATTCCATCTTCTGACTGTATTTTTACTGCTTGTCCCGCATGGGTAGAACTTTCCTTCCTTTCCCTGCATCCTGACTTGCCTGGCTTCCTTTAAGTCTAAGTTCCGCCTTCTGGTCCCTTGTGGGACCTCTCCATGTTCTTCATCTTAGAGTCTTTTTTTCTGAGACTACTTCCAATTTACTGTGTAGGTATCTTTGTACACAGTTTGAATGTTGTTCCTCATTTGACTTCGAGCTCTTTAAGAGCGGGGACTGTTTTTTGTCTTTCTTTGCTATTGTCAAACCTTACTCTTCATCCTCATGGCCACATTCATTCCCTCAGTTCTCTTCCAGGACATCTCCCCTGCACCAGTTGCTCTCTCCTCTTCTTCCCAACTTGTCCCCTTGGTGAACAAATTCAACTCTACACTCTCCTCTCTTAGCCCCATATCACATCATTGATTACAGGTCCAGCTAAGGCTCAGCCCTACATTGCTCAGACCATTTGCTGCCTTCACTCCTACATATGTGCTACTGATGAAGATGGAGAAAATCATGCAACCATTCTGACTGGGTCCACTACAAATATAGATCATATGCCCTCAGCTGAGTCCTCATTACTGCTAGGCAATCCTACTATTGTCTCTGCTCCTCCTCCTGCAATTACTACTATCACCACCATCACCATTACTATTACTACTATTACCACCACCACCACCACCATCACCACTACTACCCTTACTATCATTACCACCACCATCACCACCACCATTTATTACTCTTCCTTCTACTACTCTTCTTCCTCCTCCTCCTAAACATTTATCAAGTGCTTATTATATACCAGGTACTAGGCGAAGGGCTTTATAATTATTGTCTTATTTGTTTCCCATTATCTACAGTGATGATGAACCTATGGCATGGATGCCAAAGATGGCATGCAGAGTGCTCTCTGTGGGCATGAGACCCCCCTACCCACAGAGTTCCTTACTAGAAAGGCAGAGAGGCTCAGGCAGAGCTGCTCCCTTTCCCCTCTCCACTGTGCCTGAGGACACTTTTTCACATCCCCTACCCCTCTGCCCAGCAGCCCAGTGCTAGTGTACAGAGGGTAAGGTGGGCTGCTCATAGGCATCAGAGCTGAAGGGGAGTAGAGTGCTTGAGCCACTCCTCTCCCCCTTTCTATCCTTGCTCAGGACATTCCTCACTTCACCCACCCCTCCACTCAGTAACCCCATGGGAGTGCTTCCTTCCTCCCTTGTGTGGGGTAAGGGGGATGGACATGGCACTTGGTCTGAGGGGTGGTGGAGTGGGGGCAGGGCCCAGCACTCCGTATCTAAAACGTTTGCCAGCACTGACCTAGAAGGCAGGTTATATTATTTTTCCCATTTTACAAATGAGTAAATTGAAGCAAACAAAAGGTAAGTGATATGCAGGATCAAAGACCTAGTAAGTATCTGAGGCCAGATTTGAACTCAGATTTTCCTGACTAGAGTTCTACCTAACTTCCACTTATAGTTTCCTTATTAATTCCCTATCCCACTTTGCATAGTGACTCTTCTAAACATTTTCATACCTCCTCAAATCTCTCATGGTCCCCCCACCCCTCCTCTTTCAGCTGAGAACCTTGTTTCATATTTAACAGAAACAATCAAGCTCCTTCTTTTCTCCACTCTCTCATCTCTGATTGTTTAGGTGCCTTTTGCTACTCTCTTCCCCTTCACTCCTGTCTCACATGATGAAGTGGTCTTACCTCTTATAAAAGCTTTACTTGGAAATAACACTTCCAGTTAAGATGGCGGCAGTGTAAGGAGCAGCTGCTCGATCTCTCCTGACCGAAGCATACAGAACTCCTCAAGGGGAAATAAAAACGAGTCCAGAGGAACGAAGGAACCCCACAACAGGGCGCAGCATTTAAGGTACGCAGAATCGGGGCATTTCCACGCTATAAAGGGGTGAAACAGCTCTCACTAAAACGCGAGAGGAAGAAGCCCCTCCCCCACCCCCACACCGCACACCTTGCACAACACCAACGCACAAGTGGGAAAACAGGATTGGGGCAACCAGATAATCACTGGCAGCCCCGGGCTTGTACCTGTGTGCTGCAAGAGGAGGGACCCCAAGTGGCTGGGGGCGGGCAGGGACTTTCCCCAAGCATCCACGTGAAGGCACCTCCTTGGGCCGGAACAAAGGCCTCTAAAACACTGCCTTTCCCAAGTGCTGAAGGTATCGCCTCAGGTGCGAATAAAGATCTCCAGCCCATGGACTTTCACTACCTTCTGGGGGGTGGGGCGCAGGCAAAAGCAGTGCCCTAGGCTTGAATAATGATCTCCAGCCCTCCAGTGAGGACCCTGTGCAGACCAGAGCTTGGCTGGGGAAGCAGCCCCAAAGACTGCTGAAGGAACCTCGGGCAGAGGGGCAGACCAGGAACTACCAGGAGGCCTGACCCTGAGGACAAGGAGACCGGAGTCCCCCCCTCCCCTCCTCCCCCCCCCCCAGCTTGCAAGGTGCAGGCAGGCCCTTGGGTGCAAAGACAAAGCTGAAAAGGGGCGGGCCAACAATGGCCAGCAATAAGGAAGTCCAGAAGAAAAAGACTATCAAGAGAAACTCTGGAACACTCGACAACTTCTACACAGAGAAAATCCAGACAACAGAGGAGGGAAAACAAAAATCCAAACCTCCCCCCAAAAATGAAAGCTGGTCACAAGCTATGGAAGAGTTTAAAAATGAAATGCTGAGGAAGACGGAAGAAATCTGGCAAGAAAATAACAGTTTAAAAGGC
>NC_058133.1:129160965-129179630 GCF_016433145.1 Gracilinanus agilis
GAACTGCATCCTACCATTTTATTTTATTTTACTTATTTAACTTTTCTTTCCCTCTTCCTTCCTTAATCCCAGGTGGAAAAAAAGAGAAACAAAGATCTTGCAGCAAATATTCAGTCAAGCAAGGCAAATTCCTACATTGGCCATATTCTAAAATGTTATATCTTTTTCTGTATCATCTGCATATGTCACTCCTATGTCAAGAAGTGGAATATATTTTCCATCCTCTGTTTTCTGGAATTGTGGTTGTTCATTAAATTGACCAGAGTTCTCAAGTCTTTTTTTTTCAGATTTAAATATTTTAGTTTTTTAGAAAAATTTTCCATGGTTATATGATTCCAGTTTTTACTTTCCCCTTCACCCCCCTTCAACCCCTCCTCCCATATCCAACATGCATTTCCACTGGTTTTAACCTGTGTGATCAGTCAAGACTTATTTACATATTATTGATAGTTGTATTGGTATGGTCATTTAGTGTCTACATCACCAACTATGTCTGCATCAACCCATGTGTTCAAGCGGTTGTTTTACTTCTGTGTGTCCACTACTGCAATTCTTCCTCTGATTGTGAGTAGCATTTCTTTCCCTAAATCCCTCAGAATTGTCCTGGGTCATTGCATTGCTGCCAGTAGAGAAGTCCATTACATTCGATTGTACCACAGTGTATCAGTCTCTGTATACAATGTTCTTCTGGCTCTGCTCCTTTCACTCTGCATCAGTAACTGGACGTCTTTCCAGTTCACATGGAATTCCTCCAGTTTATTATTCCTTTGAGCACAGTAATATTCCATCACCAGCATATACCACAATTTGTTCAGCCATTCCCCAATTGAAGGGCATACCCTCATTTTCCAGTTTTTTTGCCACCACAAAAAGCACGGCTATAAATATTTTTGTACAAGTCTGTTTATCTATGATCTCTTTGGGGGTACAAACACAGCAATGCTATGGCTGGATTGAAGAGCAGGCAGTCTTTCAGAGCTCTTTGGGCATAGTTCCAAATGGCCATCCAGAATGGTTGGATCAGTTCACAACTCCACCAGCAATGCATTAATGTCCCAATTTTGCCACATCCCCTCCAACATTCACCACTTTCCTTTGCTGTCATGTAAGCTAATTTGCTGGGTGTGAAGTGTGCTTATTGATACTTTTGATTTCTTTATCTGAAAATTGCCTATTCATGTCCCTTGCCCATTTATCAATTGGGGAATGGCTTGATTTTTTATGCAATTGATTTAGCTCCTTGTATATTTGAGAAATTAGACCTCTGTCAGAGTTTTTTGTTATGAAGATTTTTCCCACTTTGTTGTTTCCCTTCTGAATTTGATTGCATTGTTTCTGTTTGTACAAAACCTTTTAAATTTAATATAATCAAAATTATTTATTTTACATTTTGTAATTTTTTCTAACTCTTGCTTCGTTTCAAAATTTTGCCTTTCCCATAGATCTGACAGGTGTACTATTCTATGTTCACCTAATTTTCTTATAGTTTCTTTCTTTATATTCAAGTCCTTCACCCATTCTGAATTTATCTTGGTATAGGGTGCAAGAGGTTGATCTAAACCTAATCTCTCCCATATTGATTTCCAATTTTCTCAGCAGTTTTTCTCAAATATTGGATTTTTGTCCCCAAAATTGGGCTCTTTGGGTTTATCATACACTGTCTTGCTGATGTCACTTACCCCAAGTCTATTCCATTGATCCTCCTTTCTGTCTCTTAGGCAGTACCATATCATTTTGATGACCACTGCTTTATAGTATAGTTTAATATCTGGTACTCCTAGGCCACTTTCTTTCACATTTTTTTCATTATTTCCCTTGATATTCTTGGTCTTTTGTTCTTCCAAATGAACCTTGTTATAGTTTTTTTCTAATTCAGTAAAAATTTTTTTTGGTATTTTGATAGGAATGGCATTAAATAGGTAAATTAGTTTGGGTAGGATGGTGATTTTTATTATGTTAGCTCTTCCTACCCATGAGCAATCAATATTTTTCCAATCGTTTAGATATAGTTTTAATTTCTTCTACTGTTAATCTAGGCAATTTATATTTTTGTAAATATTCACCCATCTCACATAGACTGCTATATTCATTGCCATATAATTGCACAAAACAGTTTTTAATGATTGCCTTGATTTCCTCTTCATTAGAGGTGAGGTCTCCCTTTTCATCTTTGATACTGATGATTTGCTTTTCTTCTTTCCTTTTTTAAATTAGATTGACCAGTACTTTGTCAATTTTGTTTGTTTTTTCAAAGTACTAGCTTCTAGTCTTATTCATTAATTTAATAGTTCCTTTACTTTCAATTTTATTGATTTCTCCTATAATTTTTATAATCTCTAATTTGGTCTTTAGCTGGGGATTTTTAATTTGTTCCCTTTCTAGTTTTTTAATTTGCATGCCCAATTGATTGATCTTTGCCCTCTCTAATTTGTTAATACATGCACTCAGGGATATAGATTTCCCCCTGAGTACTGCCTTATCTGCATCCCACAAAGTTTGATAGGATGTCTCATCATTGTCTTTCCCTTCAATGAAATTATTGATTGTTTCTCATCTTCTTTAACTGGTCTTAGAGAATCATATTATTTAATTTCCAATTAGTTTTTGATTTGCCTGTGCCCTTACTAATTATTATTTTTATTGCATTATGATCTGAGAAGGTTACATTTATTATTTTTGCTCTTTTGCATTTGTTTGCAATATTTCTATATGCCCTCTTACATGGTCAATCTTTGTGAATGTACCATGTGCAGCTGAAAAGAAGGTGTATTTCTTTTTGTCCCTATTTATTTTTCTACACATATCTACTAAATCTATTTTTTCTAGGATTCCATTCACCTCTCTTATCTCTTTCTTATTTATTTTTGGTTTGATTTATCTAGATCTGAAAGAGGAATATTTAGATCTCCCACTAGTATGGTTTTACTATCTATTTCCTTCTTAAGCTCTGCCAGTTTCTCCTTTAGGAATATGGATGCTATACCATTTGGTGCATACATGTTGAGTACTGTTATTTCCTCATTGTCTAAAGTGCCTTTTATCAGGATGTATTTAGCTTCCCTGGGGGCAGAGTAAAAAGCAGCTGCTTAACCTCTACTAACCCACACATATAGGACTACTCAAGAGGACATAAAAACAAACCCAGATGAAAGAAGGGACCCCCAACAGGGTGCAGTGTTGAAGGTATGTGGGATTGGGGCATTTCCATGCTATAAGGGGGTGAAATAGCTCTCACTAAAATGTGAGCTGAGCAACCCCCTTCCCCCACACCACCTACAGGGCCAAAGGCAGCGCAGAGTTCTTGGCAGCTACCTGGGATCACCAGGGCCTGCTCCTGAAAGCAGCAAGACTTAAGACCTCAAGAGGTTAAAGAACCAGAATTTGAACACAGACCTTGAGTGCAAGCAAGGATAAAGGCACAGATGCAGGTGCAGACATGGACCCTGAGTGCAGGTGCGGAACTTGGGTAGGGACCAAGGCAGAGGGGTGCATGACTGTGGAAGCAGCGCCCTGAGACTGCTAAAGCGCAGAGGAGCAAGCAAGGGGACCACCAGGAGACTTGACCCTGAGAACAAGTAGACTTGAGACATCAGGAGCCTATAGAGTGCAGACCGACTGTGGCCTCAAGGATAAAGCTGAGAGGGTCCATGGCTCTCTTACTCAGTTGAACTGCTCCACAGCTCCATAGGAAGAGAGCCTGTCTGCCTCACCCAGACTTCTAACTGAGAAATAATAATAATAATAATAATAATAATAATAATAATAATAATAATAATGCCAAGTCAGGCACAAGAACCCCAAAAGAGAAAAAACAAGAAGAAATCTTTAACACTCGACACTTTTTACACAGAAAAAATCCAGACAACAGTGCAAACAGTAGAGGAGAACAAACAAGTAATCACATCCAAACCTTCCCCCCAAAATGAAAATTTGTCACAAACTCTTGAAGAGTTCAAATCTGAGAGCATGAGAAAGATGGAAGAGATTTGGCAAGAGAAGTGGGAAATAGCTCAAAAGGAAATTAACAGGTTAGAAGACAGAAACTCCCAATTGGAGAAAGATGCCCCCAAATCAAACAAAATGGTAAACAAATTGGAAACCAAAATTAAACAGCTTGAAAACAGGATAGACCAAACCAAAAAGGAAAATCATAAGATTATAACAGAAATCCAGTCTCTAAAGACTAGAATTGGGCAAGTAGATGCCAATGTTCTCTCAAGATAGCAAGAACAAATAAAGCAAAATCAAAAGACTGATAAAATAGAAGGAAACATGAAATATCTCACTGAGAAACTGACAGATCAAGAAAACAGGTCTAGAAGAGACAATTTGAGAATCATTGGTCTTCCTGAAAAAGCAGAAATTAATAGAAATTTGGACTCCATACTAAAAGAAATTATTCAGCAAAATTGCCCTGAAGTTCTACAACAAGAGGGCAATATAGACATTGAAAGGATCCACAGATCACCCTCTACAATAGACCCAGAAAAGACAACCCCCAGGAATATAATAGCCAAATTCAAGAGCTTCCAAGTAAAAGAAAAATTTTTACAAGAAGCCAGAAAGAGACAATTCAGATATCAAGGAACACCAATCAGGATCACACAGGATCTGGCAGCCTCCACACTAAGAGACCTCAAGGCTTGGAATATGATATTCAGAAAGGCAAGAGAACTGGCTCTACAACCAAGGATCACCTACCCATCAAAACTAACTATATACTTCCAGTGGAAAGTATGGACATTCAACAAGATAGAAGATCTCCAAGTATTTGCACAGAAAAGACCAGGACTAAATGGAAAGTTCGATATCCCACCACAAAAACCAAAAGAAACATGAAAAGGTAATAAGAAACAGAGGGGAAAGAAAGAAAACTCATATTTAAATTTGCCTCTTTAAGGGCTTTAATGAGATCAAATTATTTTGTATTCCTATATGGAGAAATGTTATGTATAATCTTCAAAAACTGTATTCACTATTATAGAAATTAGAAGAATTATTCACAGGGAGAGGTTGGTGCACAAAATGGTCTAAGATGAGGGGGGAAGAGGGGAGTGAATAGTAGATAGTGCCAAGAGAAACTTGAATGAATAAAAAAATAGGATATTCTATTACACAGAAATAGGGCATGGGAAGGGGAGGGGATGAATACTATTATAAGAAGGAGAGGAAGAGAGCATCAAGAGGTAATATTTTTTTTTTAAAACCCTTACCTTCCGTCTTAGAGTCAATACTGTGTATTGGTTCCAAGGCAGAAGAGTGGTAAGGGTAGGCAATGGGGGTCAAGTGACTTGCCCAGGGTCACACAGCTGGGAAGTGGCTGAGGCCAGATTTGAACCTAGGACCTCCCGTCTCTAGGCCTGGCTCTCAATCCACTGAGCTACCCAGCTGCCCCCAAGAGGTAATATTTAAACCTTACTCTCAGTGTAATTAACCTTGAGAGGGAAGAGTAGCTAGATCCTTTGGGATATAGAATTCTATCTAACCCTATTGAGAAAGTCAGAAGGGATAAACCAAGGGGAGCAGGAGAGTGGGGAGATCAAAAAAGGGGGGGGGAGGAGAGGGGGAAGGGAATTCATTAGGCCTTAAAAATAAAAAGAGGGGAATAATAAGGAGAGGGTAGAAAGGGAAGTAAATCAAGGGAGGGGATAAGGGGGACTGGTCTAAAAAAACCACTGGTTTAAAAGGAAATAGCATAAGAAGAAGAGGTAGAACTAGGAGAGGATACCAAAATGTTGGGGAATACACAACTGATAATTATAACTCTGAATGTGAATGGGATGAACTCACCCATAAAATGGAAGCAAATACCATATGTTGTCTACAAGAAACACATATGAGGTGAGTGGACATACACAGGGTTAAGGTCAAGGGCTGGAGCAAAATCTTTTGGGCTTTGAATGAGAAAAAGAAGGCAGAAGTGGCAATCATGATTTCTGACAAAGCCAAAGTAAAAATAGATCTCAAGTCTTTTTAAGTTATTTGTCTTCATAATGTTATCATGTAAATTGTTCTCTTGGTTTTGCTCCCCTCTCTCTACACGAGTTTATATCATTCATCCCAGCTTTTTCTGAAACCATCCTTTACATTGTTTTTGCTATTGATGAATATTTTACTATGTCCATATGCCATAGTTTGTTCAACAGTTCCACAATTGATGGACACTCCAGATCTTTGCTACTACTAAATTAGCTATTATAATAAACATTTTCATGTATATTTGTTCCTCTCATCTCTTTATTTTTTTGGATATAGACCTAGTAATGATATTGCTGGGACAAGAGGTATACACTGTTTATTAAGTTTTCAGAAGATTCAAATTGCTTTCCAGAATGTCTGGAACAATTCACAGATCCAACTGGAATGTATTAATTTGCCTGTTTTATTGCAAACTCTTGAACATTTGTCATTTTTCTTTTTAAAATTATCTTTGCTAATATAATGAGTGAGAGTACAACCTCAGAGTTGCTTTTTTGCATTTTTCAAGTTTGTGAATAACTTGAATTTCTTCTTTTGAAGATTTCCTATTTCTATCTTTTGACCATTTATTAATAAAACTCTTTTCTATCCCACTGGAAATATCCATGAATCATTTGGAAATGAGAAGGATAACAGTTGAGTAGGCATAGCTTGTTTATTAGGGTTAGTTTTGAGCTCACATTCTAAAGTGTGTGTATAATCTACAGAATCTCTGTGTTCGATATAAACTCTGGAAAGTGGTAAGAAGAACTTACTGATCTAACATTAGCTGATTACCAAATGATCATGTCATTAAAAACATAATAAAACAAATAATGTTTGAGAGCCCTCAATTCTCCATCTGCCATTGGGACCACTGGGTTGCTCTCTGTACTTTGAAGGGGTCATGACCTTTCCCTTCATGATGACCACACTTTTAAGTTAAAGTTATGCTGGGGGCAGCGAGCTAGAATGGCTCAGTGGAAGGAGAACCTGGCCTGGAGTTGGGAGGCCCTGGGTTCATATCTGGCTTCAGATACATCTTAGCTCTGTGATCCTGGGTAAGTCACTTAACTCCCATTGCCTAACCTTTACTCCTCTTCTGTTTTGGAACCAATTCTAAGACAGAAGATAAGAGTTTTAAAAAAAAGTTACAATAATGCTAATTCACTCACAATCTGCTTTGAACTTATTGTCTTCTAACTGTTCATTTTGTCAATCCTGACACACAGCAACTTGCACAATAGAAAGTTCAATAATAATTCTGAGTAACTATGATTTTGGGACTCTTGACCTTTTCCCTCATACCAACTAGCAATAGACAGTATGTACTCTGAGCTGGCTGGTGAAAAGAAAGGAGTTAGAAATTTAAATCATGGGAATGGATTTCCTAGTTAGGTTTTATTTTATTTTATTTTTTAATTTTATTTAGAATATTTTTCCATGGTTACATGATTCCCTCCCCCCACATTCTCCTTCCCCCTCCCAAAGCCAACAAGCAATTCCACTGGGTTATACATGTATCATTGTTCAAAACCTATTTCCATGTTATTCATATTTGCAGTAGAGCGATCCTTTAACATCAAAACTCTAATCACATCCCTATAGCACTAGAAAAAATATATTTTTTCTAATATATTTCTAGTTCCACAATTCTTTCTCTGGCTGTGGATAGCATTCTTTCTCCTAAGTCCCTTTGGATTGTCCTGAGTCATTGCATTGCTGCTAGTAGAAAAGTCTATTACATTCAATTGTGCCACAATGTATGAGTCTCAGTGTACAATGTTCTCCTGGTTTTACTTCTTTTGCTCTACATCAATTCTTGGAGGTCTTTCCAGTTTGCATGGAATTCCTTCATTTTTTTTATTCCTTTCAGCACAATAATATTCCATCACTATCATATACAACAATTTATTTAGCCATTCCCCAATGGATGGATATCCCCCTTATTTTCCAATTTTTTGCCACCACAAAGAGCACAGCTATAAATATTTCTGTACAAGTATTTTTCCTTAGTATCCTTTGGGGTACAAACCCAACAGTGGTATGACTGGGCCAAAGGGTAGGCATTCTTTTAAAGCCCTTTGTGCATAGTTCCAAATTGCCCTTCAGAATGGTTGGACCAATTCACAACTCTACCAGCAGCGTATTAGCGTCTCAATTTTGCCACATCCCCTCCAACATTTATCACTTTCCTTTGTTGTCATATTGGCCAATCTGCCAGGTGTGAGGTGGTATCTCAGAGTGGTTTTAATTTGCATTTCTCTAAACAGG
Source organism: Gracilinanus agilis (assembly GCF_016433145.1). Taxonomy (NCBI): domain Eukaryota; kingdom Metazoa; phylum Chordata; class Mammalia; order Didelphimorphia; family Didelphidae; genus Gracilinanus; species Gracilinanus agilis. The sequence continues at coordinate 129,169,198 of NC_058133.1, forward strand.
AAGGATTTAGAACACTTTTTCATGTGTTTATTGATAGTTTTGATTTAAAATTTCTTTTTCCCCCCCTTTCTTCATTTACATCTGTTCTTTTCTTTACTCCTTCCCTATTCTCTATACTTTTTTTTTAAGAAAGGCACAACCCAATGACCAGAGAGGCATTTTTTTTCTCTGTGGCTTTCAGTTCCACATACTCTTCATGTGACTAAGTGAATAAAACGCTTTTGTCTGGGAAATGAGACTCATTAATGCACTTACAGAAATAGTTTTGAAATATGTTGATAGAACACAAAAAGCAATTGCTACATTATTTGCATTATGGTCATATATTAGTCACCATCCCAGCTGCCCATTACGCATTTCCTTTTTTTGTGTGGTAGTATTACAGGACCTGAGGAGTTAAGCTGATTAAATAGGGCTGGGATAAGAGTATAGGCATAGTCAAGAAACTTCTTGTATTTAATTAATGCTTCTTTGAAGGAGTAAGATGCTCCTACCAATCACCTTGAGATTCCATTACTTTGATGAGATTGGTGGAAAGAAAGCATACTAGGTTGGTTTCCATGTTCTTTTTTCTCTAAAGCAAGAGAAAATTTTCTTTATTTATTTGCTCAAAGGAGTCACAGGTCTTATTAAGCAGGAGTTTGGAAATGTAACACCTCAGTCTCTACCCTCACACCTACATCCACCTTGCTTGTGGCCTGTGAAGGATGTTTTGGAGTGGAACCAAAAATGGAGCATGCTAATGTGTTGTAATATATGTAAATGAAACTCTCTCCGGGGTAGTGGTGAAGGAAATAATCAATTTCCTAGAAAGACTGTTATGGGATGCTTTGGCTAAGGTAGATGTTACCCATGGGAAATTTCCTCACTTGAGTAAACTGTGCTTAGAACAATACTGTTTCAACTTGCTAGTTAAATAGAGCAAGGCAAACTAAGATTGCAATAGCTGGGAAGCTGTAGTATTATGTTCTAGGTACTGTTTTGCTACTCTCATTCACTGAATAACATTTTTTTTTAAACCCTTGTACTTTGGTATATTGTCTCATAGGTGGAAGATTGGTAAGGGTGGGCAATGGGGGTCAAGTGACTTGCCCAGGGTCACACAGCTGGGAAGTGGCTGAGGCTGGGTTTGAACCTAGGACCTCCTGTCTCTAGGCCTGACTCTCACTCCACTGAGCTACCCAGCTGCCCTGAATAACATTTTTATGGAGCAATTCTATTATACTATTAAGGAAAGCAGAGAGACAGACAGACAGACAAAGAGGCAGAGAGAGAGATAGATAGATAGATAGAGAGAGAGACAAAGATACAGAGATAGAGAGAGAGACAGACAGAGACAGAGAGAGACACAGAGAGGACATTGCACCTGCCCCAGGGAACTTACATTCTAGTTAGGGAGACAAAACCATGAAAGTCCTAGAATAGTTCATACATCTAGACTTGAAAGGGACTTCAGTGGTCATTAGTTCATATTCCTCATTTTTCAGATGAGGAGACCAAGACCCAGGGAGGTTAAGGGTCTTGACCCCAGGCTGCCCAGGTGGTCAGAGAGTCAGAGTTGGGATTTGAATCCAGGTGTTTTGACTGGCAGTCTATGAATAAGTATAATATTATACTATAATAAAATATTTGCCCTAGTGCAGAGGATGTTGGGTAAAGGAATTATTACTTGTTATTTCATTTAAATTTATTACTGTATGAGACATTAGATTTTCACATTTTGAGATCTAATAACAGTCCGTATGGGCAGAAGCAATAATTGAAGACCTTAGAGCTCTCTTTCTGTAGATGGGCTCTATTGATAGGTCATCGGCCCTAGAGCCTATCTATAAACCCTAATGCCTATAGATGCCTATGCAAATCTATGTGTGCATATAGGTGTATATACATAGATTCATATATATTTATATCCATAAATTCTTTGCTTTAACACAGTCTAATCCAAAGTGTATTTTAATAGCCCTGATAGCTTCCTATTATCCAGGTGAGTATCATTTGCCCACTGGATATTCCTAGACTCCCTGAAGCCTTAACAGAGAGGTTCTAGATTGTCTAAAAAGTAGTCTATAGGAGAGATTGCAATGCTTGGTTGAGGAGGAATAAGATTTTCTCTGCCAATTCAGAAAGATTCTCAAGTGATAACTGGAGAAATTGATGATGACATTTTTTAGGTCATTACGCTTTGCAGGTTTTATAGCTGTCTTAGGTTGACAACGGATATTTCTTCATGTTTTACATGATAATATATGTATAACCCAGATTGAATTGCTTGCTAACTTGAGGAGGGGAGAGGGCCAAAGGGAGGAAGACAATTTGGAGATCATATAACTTCAGAAAACTCATGTGAAAATTTGTTATTAAAATAAAAAAAAAAGAATGGATGTTTCTTATGGGGTTATTTTTACTGCCAATATTCCCTATGTTTTAAAAAATACTTGAGTGCAAATTAGGCATATATGTGCAATGTATATTGTTTCTCTCGCATAAATTTCAAAATATATCTAATCTGATGAATATTTAATGAATCACAGGATTTGGCAAACCATGTAATCCTGTTTGCCTCAATTTCCTTATCTGTAAGATGAGCTGGAGAAGGAAATGGCAACCCCCTCTAATATCTTGGCCAAGAAATCTTCACAAGGGGTCATGAAGAGTTGGATGCTACTGAAACGACTGGACAACAAAAAGTATTTAGGGATGAAAGAGAGTTTGGAGGTGATCTAATCCAACCTCAACATTTTATTGAGGAATAAACTGAGACTCATACAGTTGATAATTTGACCAACCTCATAGAGGAAAGGTATAAACAACAGAGGCAAGATTTGAATGCAGGTGTTCAAATTCCAGATCCAATGCTCTTAATTATATATATGTATATATATGTATATTATTCTCTTTCTACATGCATATACTCTAATTCCAGATCTAATACTCTTAACATATTCATATATTATACACACATATACATACATACACATACTTATGGACAATATGTACACACATTGCACACACATATATGCATAAATATAATACACAAATACATATATGCACATATACATACAGACATATATGCATATATGATTGTATTATTGCAATTTTATTGTGCAGTATTAGGCACAAACAGAAAGTAGCTGTATTGAGTAAATTTGATAGAGACAAAACAAATTTGTTTTTCACTTCCCACTTGATTAACTCTTCCAGTATCTGTAATCAGCATTAATGTTGAGAGTTCTCCACATACTATGTATTGCTTAATCATTCCTCTTCTGTCTCTGACTCCGTTTCTGTCTCTCTGTCTCTGTCTCTATGTCTTTCTCTCTCTTTGTATCTGTCCCCCCCTCTCTTTCTTCCTCCTCCTCTGCCTTTTCCTCTTTCTGTTATTATCTTTTACTTTTTACCTCTCAATGGCAAATAATCTTATTGCGGAAAAGTACCTTAAAGATTGCCTCATTCAATGGCTCCATTTTACAGGTAAAGAGACTGTGGCTCAGAGAGGTATTAATTTGCTAAAGAAATTTTAGCTGCATTCAAGAAGCTCATATATTCATCTTCAACTTGAAGACTATCTGTGAATTTTGGCCAGGGCTAATCAACCATGCCAAAAATTCAGTCAGTAGTTTCAGAACTAAGACCAAGATCACAACCATGGTAGCAACTTTGTAGCTCTTTGTTTTCTATTCTCAATCTGAGTAAAATACCTATTTTATTCCTGCCTGCATCCTGAGCCTATCAATAGCATGTATTACCCAAATAAATACCTGACTACCACCTTCCAGGTTTCCTTGGAAGAAGAATTGTTGGGCATGAGAAGAGTTAGTAGTTGTGGTGAGAAGTGGAAATAGTACAAGGGAAAATTGATCTAAAGCTTCTCTGCGAGGAGGATCACAGGATTTCTGAGCAGTAAGGAACCCCATAGAACAAGAAGAATATACCTGGCTACAATTCACAAACCTAGAATTTTAAAAGTAGATTTTTTTAAGGATTTCTTTTGTTTTTCTATCACAGGTTACCCCTTTCCCTCTACCTCAAATTCCTCCTCATAGAGAGCCATCCATTTTAAGAGATAATAAAAAGGAAGACTTTAAAAATAATTTAGCAAATGAATTCAAACATAAAAGTGATGTCATGTTCAATGTTCCCTATTTGTAGAATTACTACCTCTGCAAAAGATGAGAGCAAGGGATGATCTCATGTATCTTCTTTGGGACCAAGTCTGGTCATTACAATTCCATAACATTTGATTTAAATTATTTTGCTGTTATTCCTTCCATTTACAGTCAAGTTGTTATTGTGTTTATACCTTTCCTGACTACTCATTTTACTTTGTACCAGTTTGTATAAGTCTTTTCATACTTTTCTTTATTCCTAATATTTTTTTTTTGTTTCTTTAAGCATAGTGAGAGTATAATTCAGACATAGAGTTAAAACCCCCAAACTCTTACCTTCTCTCTTGGAATTGTCACTAAGGATCTATTTTCAGTCAGAAGAGCACTAAAAGCTAGGGAATTTGGATTAAGTGAATTGCCCAGGGTCATATAGTTAGGAAGTATTTGAGGCTAGATTTGAACCCAGGACCTCCCATCTCCAGGTTTGGCTTTCTATCCACTGAGTTACCTAGCTGCTCTCATAGAGTCTTAAAGAATGGAAGGAATCATCTAAGCTCCTTGGATATAGCACTGTGTCTTTTTCATTCTTGTTTCCTCAGTACCAGGAGGCAACTAAGTGGCTTGCAATGGATAGAGTGTTGGAGTTGGAGTCAGGAAGATTCGAGTTCAAATCCATTCTCAGGCAGTTACTAGCTGTGTGACGCTAGGCAAGTCATTTAACCTGTTTGCTTTAATCCATTGGAGAAGGAAGTGACAAACAACTCTAGTATCTTTGTCAAGTAAAACCTAAGGACAGTATGGTTCACAGAGTCATGAAGAGTTGGACGTGACTGAATAACAACAATAACACCCTCACTAGCTAGTAGAATATCTTGCAGGTAGTATATTCTCAAAAAAAATTGTAGACTGTTTTTCTCTTTTCATCATTAATCTACCTGAATACTCTGCCCCCAAGAATCTAACAGTGAGAGGGCAATGAGAGAAGGCAGAACAGAGCAGCCTGATGGAAACATATGATCTGTGCCTTCATGTGTAATAATAAGGAGACGGCAAGGGATCAAGCCCTAGCTGAGAGAAAGGCAGACCTAGGGCATTTGCTTGTACTGGTACATACTACTTGTGTATGTGTGTGTGTGTGTGTGTGTCTGTCTGTCTGTCTGTCTGTCTGTCTATCTGTCTGTGAGTGTGTGTGACAGACAGACAGGCACATAGACATACAGAAGGAGAGAGGCAGAGATAGAAAAACAATCAAATAGAAAGACTGAGGGATTAAGAGAGTACATGAAAATTGGAAAAATGTGGTGAGAAGGGAGAAGGAAGTACAAAATTTGGGGAACAACAGGACAATTGGAAGAAACCTTTAACTACATGGGGGGAGGGCAAGCTAGTACTTTTTTTAGGTATCAAGCAACATTTCATGAACTCATATTCATCATACTCATTCAGCCTTTGAGAGTGACTCTCCTCAGAATGTGGGACTAAAGAGAGGGAAGAAAATCCAGGGTATAGACTTAGAGGGCCCCCAAACATAAGTGTAGACCATTGGATCATAGATTTAGAGGAGTAAATGAATTTAGAGGTAATCTAAACTCTCATTTATACTAAGAGGGAATCTGAAACCTAGAAAGATTATCTATTAGCCTAAGATATACAGGCAGTGACAGCTAGAATTTGAATTCAGGTCATCTGATTCTGAATCCAACAATCTTTCCATCTTGCCTTGATGATACAGTAAAGGAAACTGAGAGGAAGTTACAGAATTTGGAGGAAATTTCTTTTCAAGAAAGAAACTTCATAAAAACTCAAGGAGGAAACAATATGGAAGAAGAGATGATTGTTAACAGTGTCAAAAGGTATGGAGAGATCAGTCAGGATGAGGCCTTGAGATAAGATCATCAGATCTGACAATTGACAGATCACTGATAAATCTAGAGAGAGCAGTCCTACTTGAGTGGTGAGGTCAAAAGCCAGATAGTTCACTGATGAGAAATTTGGAGGAGAGGATTTAAAGGCAACAAGTCCTTATTCATAAATTTCATTTTCCCAATTACGTGCAATAACAATTTTCAACTTACACTTTCTGAAATTATAAAATCCAAATTGTCACTCTCCCTCCCTTCCCTCCACCCTCTTGGAGATGGTAAGCAATTTGATTTGGGTTATACATGTATTATCATGCAAAACATATTTCCATATTAGTCATTATTGTAAGAGAACACTCATATAAAACCCAAACCCCAAAATATAACTGTAAATAAACTAATGTGAATGATAGTATGTATACTTTGATCTGCATCTGACTCCAACAATTTTTTTCTCTGGAGGTAGATAGTATTCTTTGTCATAAGTCCCTCAGAAATATCCTGGATGATTGTGTTGTTGAGAATAGCTAGGTCGTTCACAGTTGATCATCATATAATATTGCTATTACTTTGTACAATGTTCAACCTATTCTGTTTACTTTGCTCTTTGTTAGTTCATGTAGATCTTTCTGGATTTTTGGGATATCATCCTACTGATTGTTTCTATCACCATCATATACCACAATTTGTTCAGCCATTCCCCAATGGACATCCCCCAATTTCCAATTCTTTCCTACCACAAAAATAGATGCTAAAATATGTTTGTACAAGTAGGCCCTTTTACTTTCTTTTATAATTCTCTTTGGGATACAGGCCCAGTAGTGATATTTATTATAGGACCAAAAGGTATGCATAATTTTATAGCCCGTTGGGCATAGTTCCAAATTAAGGCAACCAATTCTTAAAAATTATTTATTTCAATTAGTAACTATTAGTTTTCTACCAACAACACCTCTCCTTTCCTATTAAAAAAGAAAAGCAAAACCCATATTTATAACAAATGTACATAATTTAAGCCAAATAAATTCCCACATTGACTTGTATCCAAAAATGGAAATTTCATTTTGTATGCTGAATCCATCACCTCTCTTTCAGGAGGTGATCACATACACTATCACTGCTCTTCTGGAATCATGATTAGTTATTGCATTAGTCAGAGTTCTTACGTTTTTGTAAGTTGTGTGTATTTACAATATTGTTCTTGGATAAATTGCTCTCTTGGTTCTGTTCACCTTATATTGCATCAGATTACATGTCTCCTCTGAAACTGTCCTTATAATTTCTAATGGTGAGGTAATGCTTGGAGGATTGGAGTTTGGCTGTGAAAAGAAGAGATATAAAGTACAACAAACTTTGGAAGAAAGCAAGAGTTTTCAAAAATCCTTTTCCATTGTTTTAAAATCAGTACTAAGGATCAGTTCCAAGACAGAAGAGTGGTAAGAGCAAGACAGTTGGGGTTAAGTGACTTGCCCAGGGTTACCCAGGTAGGAAGTATTTCTGAGGTCAGATTTGAACCAGGACCTCCCATTTTTATTTAGGCTTGGCCCTCTATCCACTGAGCCATCTAGCTGCTTCTAAAGCAAGAGTTTTTAATTGGTAAGGAAGACATGAGCACGTCTGTAAGAAGGCAAAGAGAAACATAGGTAGAAAGAATTAAAGATGAGAGTAATTTCCCAGAAGGGATAGGAGGGATGAGATTAAGGACACAAGTAGAGGAGTTGGCTTCAGTGAGGACCAAGACACCTCTTCATCAGAAAATAGAGCAAAACAGAGAAAATGTGAGATAAGGGTTTTGAGGTATATAATAGAGGAGAAGAGGGATTTCACAATGGGCAACCTCTCTTTTTCCAGTTCTAGCTAGGTAGCACAATGGTTAAAGTTCCAGGCTTGAAATCAGGATGACTTATCTTCCTTAGTTCAAATCTGCCTTTAGACACTCCTGGTCAAGTCACTGAATCCTGTTGGCTTCAGTTTCCTACTTTGTAAAATGAGCTGGAGAAGGAAATGGCAAATTTCTCCAATATCTTTGCCAAGAAAACTCCAAATGGGGTCACAAAGAGTCGGACAAAACTGAAAATACTGAACAACAACAATAATGTATAGAACTAGGCCATCAATATATGTCACAAAAGATCAATCAATCAATCAATCAATCAATCATTTTAACACGAGTGAAAGAAATATCACATAGTGATAATGAAGTATAAACAATAGATGAAAAAATAGGATTTACTAATATCTTGTGCAGTAGAGAGAAAATGAGGAAGGTGCTCAACATGTTGGGTGAACCCCTTAGGATTAATTTATGGGAGGACATAGATAAGGATTAAATAAGATATATAAGAATAGATAGACTGCAATTTGTTGCTTTAAAGGGAATCCTTACATTGATGAGTTCACAGATCCATGGAGTATTAGAAGATGCCATTGTATAACTATAAAATGTTTCATGTATTTATACTTCATCTCTCCAACTATATCATAAATTTCTTGAGGTCAAGGACCATATTTTATAATTCTTTGTTTAGCTTATAGTCCAGGCTACCTCTATCCTTGACAAGGAATGTGGATCACATGGACCCGGATTCATTCCTGGGTGCCTGGCTCAAAAAAGGAGTCTGTTTCTCTATTTTGGCTTGTTGCCCCACCTGGAATTGCTACAGAAAAATCTTAACTATTCAAGGTATAGATTTTTTTTTTCACCACACAGAAAATACGTTAGCTGCCAAGGACTCACAGGAGCTCATGAATAGATATAGAAATATACAGAGCACTACAGTCACCCCTCAGTTCCTCTCTAAGGATACTAAACTTAGTTTTACCATTTGGGCAATTCTTTGACATTCTGTTTGGTTCCTCTTTTCTACAGAGTCATATAAAAATTTCCCCCACCCACGACTTATAATACCCCCTTGTGATTTAGCCTCTTATTGGAGAGATAAACACACTTTGAGGACTACTGAACATGCAATCTTCTTTCTACCAGACCTGTCCTGGCTGAGTAAATTACTCTCCAGGCATGCAATTCTCTTCTTTCTATTATTAACTACTTTCCAGTATTGACATGAAGATTAGGAGAGATAATATTTGTAAATGCTTGGTACATAGCAGGTATTAACAAATTCTTAATAAAGTCCTCATTATCTGCTCCTGAGTGGAGAGGAAATCATGATGGACTCAGGTTTGCTCTGAGGTCATTCTGTTGCAAGTCACTATCAGCTGCTCCTGACAAAGGGGTAAAATGAAAAATGTTGGAGAGGATGTGGAAAAATGAAGAAACTAATACACTACTGGTGGAACTGTGAACTGATCCAATGATTTGGAGCAATTTGGAATTATGCCTAGAGAGCTATAAAACTGTATATACCCGTCGACCTGGCAATACTTTTGCTGGGTCTATTTCCCAAGGAGATAAGGGAAAAAGGAAAAGAACATATATTTATATGTTCCAAAATATTTATAGCAGCTTTCTTTGTGGTAGCAAAGAACTGGAAATTGAAGGGATGTCCATCAATTGGGAATTGGTTAAACAAATGGTGGTATATCACTGTGATGGAATACTGTTGTCCCATAAGAAATGATAAGAAGATTAATTGAAAAAAATTGGAAACAACTACATGAGATAATGAAGAGTGAAATGAGTAGAACTAGTGATCATATGCAACTACAGATTTAATATTTGAAGAATAACATGTAAATGTTTATCTCCAGAGAATTAATTGAGAAATGGAAACATTAATGATGTAATCTATATATTTTGTATATATTATAATATATATCATAATTATATAATATAATTACAATATAAATATATATCATAATTATAATATAATATATATTAGATCTATAACTAGGGTAGAGTGATTGGGGCTTTGTACTAGAGTACTGTAACTTAGAAAGTGTTGACAGTATTATCTCTAGGCATGTTTCCTCCACCTCCCCATTAGCCACTCTTTCATTGAGCTCTTCTTCACATGACTCTACCCTTGTTTATGGCAGGCATTGTCCTAAGGCAGTTATGGGCAAACTACAGCCCATAGGCCAGATGCAGCCCCCTGAAATGTTCTCTCCAGCCTCACGACATTATTCATAATCTGACGAATACAACGAGTAGGATACAATACAATGAAACTTTGAAAGAGTTGCCTTAGGAACAGACTGACAGATGAGCATTTCCTTTCCTTTGGCCCCCTCTTTAAAAAGTTTGCCCATCATTATCCTAAGGGATACTTTCTCTCATAATTCCAAACTGATGGCAGTCTTCCCACTCCATTATCTCCTTAGTAGAAGATAGTCTAAAGCAATACAGAAATCCTGAGATGTCCCAGAGTTCATTTTATTTTCCCACCTCTGGCTCTCTCCATCCATCTTCTACCCTCTCCTCCTAGCCCTGGGTGTAAAATTTCTTAGAAACTGAAGGGGAATGAGCACTAATGTTGGAATCTAGAGGACATTGGATTCAAAT
>NC_058133.1:129188876-129201195 GCF_016433145.1 Gracilinanus agilis
CTTCTTCTTCTTCTTCTTCTTCTTCTTCTCCTCCTCCTCCTCCTCCTCCTTCTCCTTCCTCTTCTCCTTCTCATTTTTAATTTCCTCTTCATTCTTTTCCTCCTTTTTCTTCTCTTTTTCCTTCTGCTTTCTCCTCATTCTCTCTTTTTTATTATTTCTTCCTCTTATCAAAATTTCATTGGTTATAGTGAACTGATGTTGAAACTTCTACTCATGGAGGTTCCTAACTCATCTTCAATTTATCATCTTATGGAGTTGTATGGGAGCACTGAAAGGTTAAAGGACTTTAATATAGTCTCATTGATAGTGTAAAAGGCATGACTCAATCCCAGGTCTTCCTGACTTAAAGTCTAACTCTCTAATTATCTTATTGCTACTGACTGAGTATTTTGTCAATGGTACAACGAAGGGAATAAGTTGTAGTTCAGTTGTTTTCAGTTGTGTATGACTTTTTGTAATATCATTTGGAGTTTTCTTGGCAAAGATAGTGGGATGTTTTACTGTTTCCTTTTTCAGATCATTTTACAGATGAGAAAGCTGAGGCAAGTAGAGCTATGTAATTTGGTCAGGATCACACAGCTAATAAGTGTCTGGAGCCAAATTCGAACTGATAAAGATGAGTCTTCCTGTCTCCAGTCTCAGTATTCTAACCATTGCACCACCTCGCTGCCTTTGAAGAGAATAAGAGTAACTTCAAATTCATCTCCTCTAGGAGAACCATAAGCAAAACCATTAAACCATTCATTGCCATTTTGACTCTTTGTCATTATTTTATTTACATAGATGCATTTCTTTTAGAATATTATAAATATAACAGATATAAAATATGCAATATGTAATACATTTAAATATGTTTCAAACTATGTATCCTTTGATTCTTTCAGGCATTCCTTCTCTCCCTCTATGAATTTAAAAATATTTCATTGACATTTCTTCCTTCCATTGTCCCTTCCTTCTTTTTTTCTTTTTTACCCCATTTAATTGTGAGTGATCTCTCCTCTCCCCTGACCATCACAGTGTTTTTTCTTTGTATGTATTTTAAATTGACTTATCTGAGTTCATGTTGTTTCTCTGAAGTAAAATATGAAGTCCTAGAGGGTAAGGAGTGCTTTGTTTTTGCCTTTGTAGCCCTACCACCTAGCATAATGTTTGGCTTCAAGTAGATGCCCAATTAGTATATGTATTATTAAAGTCAGTAAAGTTTGCTTGTTTGAAGACTCCAGTCCTGCTCTAATCTTAAGCATTTCTGCCTGAGGTAATCTGAAGGGAATAGGTAAAAACTGATATAAAGAGTAAAAAATTTGTGTGCACAGGGTCTCTTCACTGATATAAATTCTTCATTAAGACCATGTTTCTGTGTACTTAGGTTTACTAGGTATGTTATACTATATTACTTTATTATGTTGATATACCTTTTTTTGTCATTGAGTCTAAAAAAGGGAGCTTTAAATGTAGGTGATCTAGATTCTAATTTCATTTATAATATGAATCATTTATGTGATCTTGGGTAAATCATTTAATCTTGGCAAACTTTCTTTTTAAAGTCTATTTAATGAAAGGTTGATCTAGGTCTGTGGTTCCAAACCCATGATCCATGGACCCCATGAGGTTATGGAATTACAAAAGACAGACAAAATCATAAATTAAAAAACAGATTTTCTGTAGACTAAATTAATAACATGCCTTCTATAGTACAGAACTGTTGGGCAGAGAATATGTTCCATTGTAATCTGTGCAGCATCAAGGGATAGTCCAGCATGTTGGGCATATTCTCCAATGATGAATTGACAGGAAGACGTAGACCAGAGTCACATAGACTAAAGTGGCATGGAGGGGTTGCCATCTACCTGATAGGAAAGAGTACCTAGATCGATGAGCTCACAGATGCATTGAAATGTCACATCCATATATGAATCATTATCTTTCCAATATATAGAGGTTATTATTATGAATAAAATGTTAATCCACCTACATTATGACTGATTTTTTGTCATATATTTTATCATTCAGCAGATATTAATATGTATTACTGTTAGCATACAGAGGATCTGTAGCCTTTTGATGTTTTTAAGAAAAGGGGTTCTGTTCTCATTGGGAAAAAGATCGTGAACCTCTGAACTAGATGTTTGATAAGGTTCCTTCCTTATTCTGAGATTCTATTGTCTTGTGGATTTTCCATTTTTTCCCTATTGTTTAATGTAAAGTAGGAGCTATATTTTCTTCTTTATTTATATCCCCACATCAGTGCGCTTTCCACTTATGCTACCTTGAATGCCATGGGCTTCACCATCACTTACTGAGTTTGTTAAATCCAAGCAATGTCATGATTTACCTACATAAATTTCAGTGATGGAATAGAGATGAATTGTGAGTAAATGAAATGTGAAATGCTAGTTGAACTTTTTGGAACTCCAAAAAAGAAAGTTATTCTAATTAAAAAAAAACACCCCCTAACTTCTGCCCTAGAATACATAGTATTGATTCTAATATGGAATATACAGAAACAATACATAGTATTGATTCTAAGGCAGAAGAGTGGTAAGGGCTACATAATAGGGGTTAAATGACATGCCCAGGGTCACATAGCTAGGAAATATCAAATAGGCCAGATTTGAGTCTAGGACCTCTCATCTCTAGGCCTGGCTCTGAACCCACTGAGCCACCCAACTGCCCTGGAGTTATTCTAATTTTTTGCACCTATTCTATTAAATTACTTTTGAAATATTATGGCAAGATAATTTGTTGTTTAGTTGTTTCAGTCATGTTTGATTCTTTATGACCTGATTTGAGGCCTTCTTGGCAAAGATACTGGAGTATTTTGCCATTTCCTTCTCCAATTCATTTTACAGATGAAGAAATGAGAGAAATGGGGTTAAGTGACTTGCCCAGGTTCACATAGCTACTAAGTGTCTGAGGCCAGATTTGAATCAAGAAGATGAGTGTTCCTGAATCCAGGACTAGGACTCTATTCACTCTTCTACCTAGCTGCCTATCAAGGAGATAATTTGTTGTTCAAGTGTGTCCAACTTTTTGTGATCCTATTTGGGGTTTTCTTGGCAAAGATACTAGAGGCATTTCCCATTTCCTTCTCCAGCTCATTTAACAGATGAGGAAACTGAGGCAAACAGGATTAAGTGACTTGCTTAGGGCCACATAGCTACTAGGTTTCTGAGGCCAGATTTGAACTCAGGAAGATGAGTGTTCCTGATTCCATGTCTGGCATTCTATCCACTGTGTCACTTAGCTGCTCACTAGGGAGATAATTACATAGGGCTTTAGGTTTTGCAAAGTGGTTTCCTTACATTGATTCTATGGATTGAGCAAGAACTCTAATGTTTATTTTACAGTTGAGGAAACCAAAGCTCCAAAAGATTAATTGACCAAACTATAACCACACACTTGGAAGTATTGAAACTAGGATTTGAACCTAGTGTCTTGTGACTATTAGTTGAGTGCTCTTCTTTCCATTATGCCATGATACCTGGATTGTCTTAGCTGGGGACTACATATCACAAAATCACAGAATTCAAGAGTCTGAAGCAGCCATGTTTTCTGAGCTATACCTCAAAAAGAATCCCTATCATGTAGAATGTGCTTGACAATCTCCAAGGAAGGAGAACCAATATGTTCTTGAGGTACATTTGGATAGGTTTAATTTTTAAGATTTTTTTCTTCCCAACATCAAGATGTCACATATTTAGATGCCCCCCTTTTCAATTTTTACTCATTCTTCTTAGTTCTGTCCTTTGGAGCCCAACAATATAATCCTTATTTCCACAAGACAACCCTTCAAATACTTGAAGATATTCAATTGTGTCTTTGCTAACTCTTGTCTTTTACACATTGAACTTGGAGCAATTCCTTCAAAACTCCATAGAAGGTGCTTTACCATCCTAGTTGCTCTCCTCTGGACCCCTTCCAGTTTGTCAATGTTCTTCTTAAACTTTGTACCCTAGAACTGAGCCCAATTCCCTACATGTGGTCAGACCAGGGCCAGTTACACTGGATCTGTTACCTTCTTATTTCTGGAAGCTTTGGAAGATAGTCTCTCAAGGCAGCTCAAGATGATATCACCTTTTTTTGACTGCCATTTATTAGGATCACAGTTTACTTAACCCACCTCTCACTCTGCAATCTTTTCCAGAAAAACTTCTGCCTAAATAATGTTAGACAGTAGTTTCGATTATTTTTCGGAAATGACTTTTATTTTTGGCTGAATTGATCGCACAGGTTGGTTGTTTTGGTTTCATACACACACATGTAGGATGCGTTTTGGGTAAACTCGATTGAGTTTTTTTGAGTCACTGGTTAGCTGTCTTCTTCCTTTCCTAGTTTTGTATATTCTTGACTTTTGGGTATGGATTTTTCTCTATTGAAACTTTAGTATTTACTGGTTTCCTTTAAAAAAAGGTGGGAGAAAACTCCCATTTAAGGAAAGCAAACATAAACATCCAATGTTTGTGACAACAAAATCACCAGTTCCCTTTAACAGACCATTTGGTAGCAGACTAATTTCTCTTTTAGAATGATGTAGAATTCAGTCTTTAGCAAAATAATACATTCAGTGGTTTTGCAGGGGGGCTGGATTTTACTTTTCAACCAGGAAACGTGGGATTGCTGGAGGAGGAGGGACCAAATTTGACCCAGGATGAAAAACAATTCCAACATTGGGATTCCCAAGCTTTGATTCAACTACATGGATGAAAAATGCAAACAGTGATTTCATATAGTCCTGCTTTTTATTTAATCTTTTACTTCCTTTTAAAGAAAGGTCCAGTTCGCCAGATATTTCTTGCAAAAGACACATTTACTTGCTAATTCCTTGGCATTTTAGGACCATATTTATGATTTGAAAGCTTGTTCAAGGAATTATGGCTAAAGAATGTAGGCAAATGTAGCCTAGCTCTTAAGGAAATTTAATTGGCTATCAAAAAAACATCCAAGATTTATTCAATGTCTCCCTTCCAGGAGGATATATTGTTGGTTCAGCTGCAACTTCTTAACTCCATCATATTTTATATACTTAGGCCATTGAATATTGCCACAAAGTCTATTACATGGTGTGATTTAAAATGTGTCTGATTGAGTATACAAAAAGAGTCCCATTCACCATCAGAGGAAAGAGAGGAGCATCATAAATACACATTGCTTAAGTGTAAATTATGTTTGACACTAACATATTAAATGATACTTGTATATTTTATGTGTTCTTGTTACCAGGCTTTTAAAAATTAATTTCATTCAGGGTGATTGCCAGTGCTCTGGTGCATGCTAGGCTTCACCTTCAAGTAATAATAATAATAATAATGTGTAGCATTTATAATGTATCCTCTATGTGCCAGACACTGGATCAAGCACATATTATTTGAACCTCATTACAACCCTGGGAGATAGAAGCTATTATTATACCCATTTTATGGTTGAGGAAACTGGGGCAAATAGTGGGTCACTGACTTGCCAATGGCCATGAAGCCATTAAGTGTCTGAGGCTGAATTTGAACTTAGGTCTTTCTGATTCCAGGTTCAATGCTCCATTCATTGCCATTTAATTGTGAATAAGGGGACACTGGAAAAGAGGATTCCTTTGGGTAGTAGTGAATAGTAGATGGAATAGGGAATGCAGTGAGGTGGCATAATACATACAATGCTAGGCTTGGAGTCAGAAAAGCTGTCTTAAACACTTAAACTAGCTGTGAAACTCTGGGCAAGTCATTTAACCTGTGTTTGTCCAGTTTTCTCATCTGTGAAATGGGGATAGTAATAGCATCTCCCTCCCAGGGTTATTCTTAGGATCATTTGAAATAATATTTGTTTATACTCATTAACATGTAAAACACTTTGCAAAATGTAAAGGGCTGAGAAAAAGGGACTAGTATGCTTTCAGGCCAATCAGATCTTAAGTAGGTAGAGAGTTACTTTAATTTTTGGGTTGGTAAAGAAGTTAAATTTCTGAGCAAATAGGGCAACAATGGGTAGACAAATCATAGAGTACCTCTTCCTGGAGGCAGTGGAATTGATGAACTTGCCTATAGTTCTATGATTCCTTGAGAGCCTAAAGAAAATCTTGTGGCCTATGAGAACAAGATACTTGTTGGCTCCTGTGATGTGATCCATCTCAAAGCAAGTTGAATTGAAAATTTTCCAGAGGGGACAAATATGGAGATCCCTGATAGAAATACCTCACTTCTTAGGATGAGTCCCTTTCACAGAGACTTGTGATAATTGCTTATTCACTGATTGCTATTCTAAATGAAGAAATCCAATTTTGATTATTGCATGACTTGGGAATTCAATGTTATTTAAATTGCTGATGTGAGAACAAGATCCTCTCCCTACCTTGGCTAATGAGAACTGGATATTCTTGGTGCAGAATCTGTTCCTATTGCTTCAATTAGTCTGCAAGGTGGGTAATGGCTTTGAAGTTCGTGCTGTTGTATTTTATTTGGAGTCTGGATCTGTAATTTCAATGATGTAGGAAACTGCTAACAAGGAAGTTTCTTCTGACACTAAAGATCAGCAAGTTCTTTGAATATTAGTTTTAGAGAGATTTCTGGCTACCGAGTTATAAAGAACTCATCCAGGATTATACAGCCAATCTATGTTAGAAGAAGAAATCAAACCCAGATCCATTATACCAAGCTTCCTTTCCTTGTATCTCATTATCATTGTGTAAACATATTACCTACTTATCTCTTTGTTCATAAAGTTTTATTAGATATTTATATGGATCAGAAGTTTTAAAGTTTTTCATTTCATCATAAAGTTGAAAGGGACCTCAGAAGTCATCTTATTCAGTTTTCACTCAGTTTAAACCACCTCTGTAACAAAGACAACAGATTGAAGCATAATATTTTTCACTTTATTTCTTTCATGAATTTTTATCTAGTGTAAATGATAGATGTTTCGTTTAATAACATGACAAATATGGGAATATGCATTGTAGTCTAACATCTCTACAACCTATCATTTTACCTGCTGTCGAGAGAGGATGGATGGGAAGGAGGGAAAGAATATGGATCACAAAATGTCAGAAAACTAGTAATAAAAATTGTATTGGCATGTAATCTGGAAAAAAATGAAAAAATATAACAGGCATCACAAATTGTCATCTGCCCTCTGCTTAAACACCTCTGATGATGGAGAAACTTACTGCCTGACAAGCCTGACCACTGCATTTTCAGGCAATTCTAATTGTTAGGAGGTTCTTGCTTACACTGAGTCAAACTGCTTCCCTGTAATTTCAACCTACTGGTCTTCCCCTTTGGTAACACACAAAGTAAGTCCAAATCTTCTGTGGAAAAGTCTTTCAAATATTTGAAGACACAGGTCAGTCCCTTATGAAATCTCCTTTTGTTCAGTCTCTCTGTCTCTAATATTTTTGGCTATTCCTCACATGACATAGTTTTAAGTTCAAGCTGCCCCTCTAAGGACACTCTCCAGTTTGGCAATGTCCTTCCTGAAACATGGTGCCAAGATTTGAAGCAATTCCCCAGATGTGGTATACTACAGTCTTGCTGATGTGGTCCAGACCACTTCAGTAGGGCAAAGTCAGCATGGATCACCTACCCCACCTGTTCCCACTTACCACTGCACAAAAAATGCCCTCCCTAGAATGAACAAATGAAGAGTGCTGTGTTGGAGCCCCCAACGAGGCTCATCTGGTTTTTGTTAAATATCCATTATTAATCTATGCCAGAAACAAGAGAATGGATATTAGCCTTCCATAAGCATTAATAGTATGAAAGACTCAGTTATGGATCACCCAGAAGACTCTTGTAGACCACCAATGGTTCCCAGTTCCCACTATGAGGACCTCTGAAAAAAATCTCAGCACCTGTCACTTATATCCCTTTCTGAGGCAGAAATAGAAGAAGGATGAAACCAAACTTGGATGGTCTTGATTGCCAGAATTTGAAAACTGATGTTGATGCTTTGATGGCCATAGAAGGTTAAGGAAGAGAACGTGTTGGGGTGAAGTTTGCCTTTCCATGCAGTGTCTTAGCTGATGGTGTGGGCAGTATATAGTAAATATAGAAAGTACCATTAGCTCTAGAAGATGGAAGTAAATGGACCAATTTTGCTCACTCTAAGCCTTTCAAGTAATTGGATATTGCATTTGATCCTTTTTTGTTTTCCTCTCTTTTTCTTTCCCCCTTTCTGTGGGTTGTTGCCATGTTACTTCCAGCTTTTAGAGTCAATGAGTTATGGATAGTGGTTGTTTCCAAAGGGCATTACATTCTTCTTTAATTAGGTTGGTTTGTAATATTACAGAGCAGAGCTGCTGGTAGGACATTTGGCATGAAGGTGGTTATAAATTCAGCAGCAAGCTCTCTACACTCCAGTCCTAGGATGTAACACTTACTTTGCCATTGCCTAGAGATTTTAGGCCAGTTAAACACACACACACATGCACATGCACGCACACACACACAACTAGGAGAGGTGGAAGTCTTTGGATTTAGTGTGTTCACTAATTACCAGCTCCAAAGAACTGTTTAATGGCACAAAAGAAAGTGAAAAGTGATCTTGCCTCCATTTTATCTTATTGCACTAGTTTAATGAAAAGGGTCACCCAAAGCGGTTTTAAATACTAATGTCAAGATCCCAGGATTTCCTGAGACAATGATTAAGTTAAAACTACAAATGTAAGTGAATTTTGGTTACGAAAAGACATCAAAGAGAAAATCCTATGGAACCTGATAAAATAGAAAGCAAAGTCATGGTGAGAATGTATGATACCAATAATAGCATTTATACTGCATTTTAAAGCTTACAAAGTGAAGCACCAGGGAGTAGGGAATACTTGGGTTCAAATTTGACCTCAGATATTTGCTAGATGTGTGATCCTGAGCAAGTCACTTAACACCAATTGACTAGCCTTTACTGTTCTTCTGCCTTGGAATCAATACTTTGTATTGCTTCTAAGACAGAAGGTAAGGATTAAAAAAAGTTTACAAGTGCTTCATAAATATTATGTTATTTTATCCTCACAACAATTCTGTAAGTACTTTATAAATATTATATCATTTTATCTCAACAGTAATATTGGGAGTTAGGTACTATTATTTAGTCCCATTTTATAAATAAGAAAACTTGAGGCAGAAAATGGGTAAGTGGCTTGTTCAAGGTCACATAGCTAATAAGTTTCTGAGACCAGAGTCAAACTCAGATCTTCTTGATGCCAGGTCTCACACTCTCTGCACTGTGCCATCTAGCTTTAGGGAATCCTCTCTTACATGCATTATTGGACCTTCCTAAATTCCCTTCTTTGCCCCTCTTATCTTTCTAAGCATACCTTCCTGTAGGTGTCCAGAGGCCTCTGTGATGAAAGCTCATGCTTTAGACCTCTCCTTTTGCTCCTCATTCCTTTCTTAGACATCTTGGCAGGTTATTAAGAAGATCTACTTTTTTCCTTTTGGATTATTTGTGCCACTCAAGTCTGCTGATTTTGCCAACTCTAAATACTGTCCACTTACATGGAAACCTAAAGAGGCAATTTGAGAACAGACCTTGGGTTATGGGGCCAAGTTTCTAAAAGTCTCTCTGACAAGGCATGGTGGTACATGCCCACAACCCCAACTTTTGAGAAGGCTGAAATTGGTGGATCTCTTGGACCCATGAGTTCTGTAGTGGGATAGGCTACTCTGGTGTCTACACTAATTTCATCATTAATTTTGCAAATTCCAGGGAAAATCAGGAGCCATAAGGCTGTTTAAGGAAGAACAAAGCAGACCAGATCAAAATTAGAATTTGCCGAGAAGCTCTTGTGCTTATCAAAAATGGGACAGGGCACCTATTAATAACCACTGTACTTCCAGCCTCGGTAACATAGGCAGACCTAGTTTAAAAATTTATGGGATACTTGTTAGATAAAATTTTATACTTTTAATTTTCATATCTATGTGTGTGGAATGAAGAGTTGTTGAGTGGTGGGGAAGAGATCATTGTCTGCATACATCTCAGAACCAAAACTCTAATCAAATGCAATCTGTTCTGATTCGATTCAGTCCAATCCAATCCTGCAGATATTTATAGATTGTTTGTTATTGCATAGGGCACTTTATTGGATCCTAAGGATACAAAGACAAAATGAAAAATAGTTCTTGACCTCAAGGAGCTTACACTTTACTGGGAACTAAATTTAAGTTGGTTCAAGAGTTTTAGCCAAGAAGTGTGAAAGGACTGTGTACCCCTTTATTAACACGGTATATTCCACCATGCATAAAAACATTTTCTAAGTGATACTTTATGGATAGCATTAGGCTGTTTTTGTGGAGTACGATCTATTATGGTCACTTCAAAACAATGGGCTCTTTTTGTATAATGCCAAGAAATAGTGTATGTATGAAGCTTATTTTTAAAGAAAACCCATCCTGACTGGTTGGCGGCTATAGCTTTGGACTGCCTTCAATAATCCTAGTTCACTTTTGTCTCAGCCAAAGTGTGGTTACACAGACATTCTTCTCCTTCTCTCTAAACAGTGCCCTGCTCCCCACACTACTGGGTAAAAGCCCCATCCCTGGAATCATTGGCAGCCTCTGTCTTTGCCCAAGGAATTAGGAGGCCAGAGAAAGAAAGAGACTGGGAAACAGAAGGCATCGATTAGGGTTGGATTGGATGGCCAACTACACACTGGTGACTAGACCTCAGCCCTATTTCTAATGGAAATAGCTTCTTGAAATTATTAGTGAATATTATAGTAATGAATTCCCAAGAATATTCTTACAGACTTTCATTTCCTTAAGTGATACAAACGTTTCCTTGAGAATAAAGAAATAGGAGGACTAAATCCCTCCAGTTGGCTTGACAAGATGAATTTTTTTTTTGGTATCTAGGTTCTTGGTCCTCTGTAGTAGAGTCTCTTAGGTATTCTGCCCATTTCCTTTTTGAAATAGGAAATGCTCATTTCTTGGTATAATAAATCCATTTATGATTTTAAAATGAGCTCCACTGAGATTAGACCATGCTTTAAAAATCACCTTTTGAGCTATTCTGACTCCTTTGAATAGGCTCAGCTAGGAAAGTTGGCTATACAGGTTTTAAATGATATTTTACAAATAAAGAACTTCATGACTTTCCTATATTGGGTCAGAGGTTGAGTATAGGTAAGGGGAAGTATCTCACCTTGGTCTTTAGGGCTACAAATTGGGGAATTTAACTTGAGGTAGGATAAGATAATTTGTTTGGCTCAAGTTTTGGCTCTTAGCTACAGAGTTCACAAAACAGATAGTGAACAGAGGTTACATCTTACCTCTTAGACATGACACTCTTCTAAAAACATTCCTACTGCAATAGGCTTGGGATCCCATTGTTATGGAAAAACTCAGGGACTAGAGAGGAAAAATTCTTAAAAGATAATCAAGTGGAGGCAGCTAGGTGACTCAGTGGATTGAGAGCTAGCCCTAGTGGCAGGAGGGTCCTGGGTTCAAATTTGAACTCAGACACTTCCTAGCTGTGTGACCCTGGGCAAGTCACTTAACCCCCATTGCCTAGCTCTTACTGCTCTTCTGCCTTGGAGCCCAGTCAGAGTATTAATTCCAAGATGGAAGATAAAGAAATTAAAAAAATATGATTAGACAAAAAAGCATTTTTTAAAAGTGGTATCTTATTATCTCATTTGATCCTCAGACAATTCTGATAGGTAGATCCTATTATTATCCCCATTTGGTAATTGAGAAAAACTGAGGCAGATTGAAGTTAAATGACTTGCCCAGGGTCATATAGCTAGTATTATCTGACACCAGATTTGAACTCAAGACTTCATGACTTCAGGCCCAGTGTTCAACCCATTTTAAATACCAGACAGAAGAGTTTGCATTTTACCCAACAGTGCTGTGTAAATTACTTGGGACAGACAATAATTTTGACATGATTTCATTTTATCTTAGCAATGTCCATGTCTCAAAAAAGCATTTTAAAAGGACCAGTTTCCTTTACTTTTACCAAGTGTAAAAACACAGTAGGAAGGAGATGGGAATGCAGTGACTGTGTGCACTCACCCATTGATTAATTGTCTTTGACTAGAGATCAGGGAATCCTTTTCAGAGCAGTCATTAGAACTGTAGAGACATTTGAAGAGATATGCAATATCTGGCTGCTAGGCTTTCTTTGTAGCCCTCTTTCTCTTAGTGGCTAACTGTACTTTTTAAAAAAAATTTAAAATATTTTTCCATGGTTCCATGATTCATGATTCCCTTCCTCCTTCCCTCCCCACTCCTGGAGCTGACAACAATTCCACTGGGTTATGCATGTATATATATATATATATATATATATATATATATATATATATATATATATATATATATATCATTGTTCA
>NC_058133.1:129201535-129281149 GCF_016433145.1 Gracilinanus agilis
AGAGAGAGAGAGAGAGAGAGAGAGAGAGAGAGAGAGAGAGACTAAGACAGAGAGAGATTGTCACTTCCTCCCCCTAACTGTCAGTTTTCTCATCTGTAAAATGAAATAATTAGACTAGATGAGGTCTAGAGTCCTTTTCTAAGTCTAAATCTCTGATTCTTTAAGTTTGTAATTAGGAAAGTTGTGGAGAAAGTGGTTTAAAGTCTTAACTGTTGCTTGTTTCACTTGCCAAATTACCTTTCCTTCCAAACTAGCCCTTTCAGTAATAAATCTTGTTTATGACTTTTGGGGAAAGAATGACTTCCACTGAAGAGACCAACAAGTCTCTTTCTCTGTTTTGAAAAAAGGACTAATGCTTTATTTAGCCAGGAAAGTAAATGTAATTTATGGTGATAGTCATTTTGAGTGGAAGGGGGGAAGTTTAGGGTTTAGAGGTCAGAGATGCTTAAAGAATCATGAGATTATATACCATAAAGAGATCCAATAAGTAAGAAAAGGATCCCATAGGTACAAAACTATTGATTGTAATTCTTTTTTAATTTTTTAAATTTTTATTATTATTATTATTTTTTAAAATAAAAACCCTTACCTTCCATCTTGGAGTCAATACTATGTATTGGCTCCAAGGCAGAAGAGTGGTAAGGGCTAGGCAATGGGGGTCAAGTGATTTGCCCATATAGCTGGGAAGTGTCTGAGCCCAGGTTTGAACCTAGGACCTCCCGTCTCTAGGCCTGAACCACTGAGCTACCCGGCTGCCTTCTATAAATATTTTTGTACAAGTCTTTTTTCCTATGATCTCTTTGGGGTATAAACCCAACAGTGATATGGCTGGATCAAAGGGCAGGCAATCTTTTAGTGCTCTTTGAGCATAATTCCAAATTGACTTCCAGAATGGTTGGATCAATTCACAACTCCATCAACAATGCATTAATGTACCAATTTTGCCACATCCCCTCCAGTCCCCTCCAGCATTCATTATTTTCCTTTGCTGTCATTTTAGCCAATCTGCTAGGTGTGAGGTTGTACCTCAGAGTTGTTTTGATTTGCATTTCTCTAATAACATAACTCATTTTGAAAGGCTTTCTCCAGTCTATAAGATACTTTCTGGCAGAGAAGTCTCTTGAATATATTATGGCTAAGGAATATAATTAATCCTAAGAAGAATCGATTAAGAGATGAATTCAGGGAATCTAGAGATTATAACAGGATGGTTGTCCTGAGTAGATTTGGCCTTCACGGACAAATAATGGGTAGGTAGAAAAGAATGTCTATATGTTATGATTTAAGAAGCCTCAGGAAAGCTCCTCTCTTTCAAACCTGAGTGTGTGAAATTTCACTATTAGAGATTCATTACTTTGAGCTAAAACTTTGTGTGGAAGATGTAAATATGAATATTTCCTTCTCCATTCCCCACTGGTTAAACATTTCTTATTCTTTTACTTTGGGTGCTGTAGAAAATAGGGAATTTCACCCCTTCCTCCATACATGCTCACAGTACTGAGAAGACATCTATACATGAAATTAATTCATGAGGCTAAATTCAATAAGCCATATCTGAACAATTAGTCTCATTATTTACATTGATATATTTTTTAATTGGACCTTGGAAGTTGAAGAAGTTGAAGAAGTCGTATTGGGTGGAGGGGAGGCTTATAAATTTAGTTTGCCCTTTTCCCTCCTAAGCCCTAAAATTCAGTCCCAATGTCAGAAGCAGCTGGGCATTTCCTTGGCAAGTTTACAGGATAAACTTGATGCCTTCTGAAAAGCTATTCCCAGTGTGGACATGATCTAAACAATAACATTGAGGCTTCTTTGTTATTGCTAATAAAGTTAGAGATACGAGGGAAGATATAATCAAGATTTTGGAGATCTGAATAGGGTAGACCCATCTGTTCTGTCCCATAAATACACAGAGCAAAACATACTGTTAGTTTGGGCACTGATTCAATTCCATTCAACTCAATTCGACATGTGTCTATTAAGCCCCAACTATAGACAAAGCATTAAACTGCGTATATAAGGTTAAAATACAAAGCAAGAAAAATGATCTTCGCCCTCAAAGAATTTATACTGAACTGAACCACTCAACCAACTCAAATAAAAAAAAGCATAGTGCAGTAAAAGGAATCCCGAGTTCAAATCCTAACTCTCTTAGTAGTATGATCTTTGGCAAGTCATTTTAATTCTAAGATCTAATTCCTTCACTGGAAAAAATGAAAGAGTTGGATTAAATGACCTTAAAGTCCTTTCCAGCTCTAAATCTATAACCCAATGAGTTTATGATGGAAACCTTAAAAAAAAAAAAAAAGGCTTAGTAAGCCAGAAACGTTAAGATCATCAGGCTGTATATACATGTAAATGAGGGCATATCTATCAGTTTTCTCCTTAATTTTCACAGCAGGTGTTCCATTGGCCTAGGACCAAAGTTACCACTTAACATGCCAGCGGCCCTATAGTGCTTGGTAGTCTTAGTGTGAGACCATTCGACCTTCTGGGTTAGGAGAAATCATGCCCCAATTTGGGGGAAGACAGAAATTCTGTGCCTAGAGGAGAGTGGAGGGCTGTATGCAGAGCTTGAGACTGAAAATGACTTTAACTCAGTGTTTATTTAATACATCCTTCAAATTGTATTTTGAAGCCTCTGTTAACAAGAAGGTCCTCTCCTTTTGAGCAGCGGGAGTGCGTTATAAATGGAATTTGCAGGCCAGCGGTGCTCGCCATTAATTTTCCCTGTCTACAATTACTATCATTACATTCTTGAAGAACTTTTAAAATAAACTACACCATGATGTAATGTGCACACTCTGTACAGGCAGGAGGGGGTGATGGGAGGGGTGGGAGGGGGGGGAACATAGCATCTGGACCTTGGCCCGTTTTCTACCATGGAAGATCTTGATGGCTATAATTACTGTCATGTTATGAGAACTTAAAAAAAAAAAGGCGCCAGAGCTCCAAATAAAACACGAAATGGCTTTGATATAATAAATGTTACTATCATTGTTTAAAAATGTTGTGACCTGTCTGCTACAGTTTCTGAGAAAGATATTTTCCAGCACTTGATTCCCCCCCAATCTCCCGCCCCCTTCTCTCTCATTGCTCTCATATTCTATTACTGCAGATAAGGATGAGGGAAAGTCCTTAGGACAGGCTTGTTTTAAATCACTGTAACACAATGCCAGCATTGTCTCTCTTCAAGATGAACTTCTAAATTAAAATCGGCATGAGCTTTACCAGAACTCCAAGACAGCTCCATTCTAGAGACACTTTATCCTTTCTATTAGAGAACATTAATAATTCAAATGTTATGGCTGTGGCTAATTGTACTCATTGGGATAAGGCAAGCGATGGGGAGTTTTTTCCTGCCTTGTAAGCACATGTACATTGAGTATGCATCCAAAGAAACCAGCGTGACACAGGAGTAGAAAATGCAAAATGGCTATGCAGGAATTCCCTCAGGGATAAATCTTTAAAAATGATGGCAAATTTAGAGTAAGGGATGGTCTCTCTCCAAGAGAAGTGGTCACTCATTAGCTTGAATAAGTATCTCTGTTAAAAGGATCAGTCCATGAAAGAGTTTCGGGTCATACAGTCATAGAATCTTGGAGCTGAAAGAGGTTTTAGATACCCTTCAGTCCAAACTCTTCATTTTTCAGATGGGGAAACCCAGAAGATTAGTGAATTTGTTCAAGGTCATACAGCTAGCAGTGGCAAAGCTAGCACTCAAATTCTTGTCTTCTGATGCCTACTCCAGCATGCTTTTCATTTTCCTAACTTCAACCTTTTGTGAAATGAGATATGTGAAATTCAAAGTTGTTTGTAAGGTTTACCCAAATTATTATTCCCTATGAACATTAATAACTTAAAGAAGAAAGGAACTTTATTTTGAAACAAAAGAGTTTGCCTTTAACAAGATAAATATACTAAACAGAATCTTAATTAATTTGTTCTTTCTTCTTCCTTATAGAGGTTCAGTGTTAACATCTTTCCAGTTTGAGATCTCTTTTCAGATATAAACGTTAGGGTGTTACTGGTTGAGGGCAGGGATTGTCTTTTGCCTCTTTTTGTATTGCCAGGATTTAGCACCGTGCCTGAACAAAGTAGGTGATTAATACATGCTTATTGATTTATTGATTAAGTTTATTTGACTTTAGTGGATCATAATTCAGTTCGGCATTTTTGAGTGCACTATTTTCCATGTTCCACAATATTATAGTCAGGCCAACTAGTCACTCATAACTTGTTGGGTTAGGTTCCCTTTTGAAGTTGTTTTGGATCACATTTCTCTTTCTCTTCCAAAGCTGTTGTCCATATTTGTCTTTGGCATTTAGTTCAGATGGTTAAGCACAATGTTGATGAGGTCTGTAATTCTGTTCTCCATGTGGATCACTTCGTTTTCTTCATTCCATGGTTATAGTCTGTACCACATACCCCAAACAAGTCTGTCATAAAAACATGTACCAGTGGTGTAAATGAAAGTACATGGGGGATTGTGGATGGATGAGTGTAACCCAATGCTTTGGGAGGGAGGAAAAAAGAAGGAAGGAAATGAGTACCTACGATGAGCAAGTTGCCATACTGAGCATTTTATAAATATTATCTTATTTAATCCTCACAATAACCCAAGAAGTAGTTGTTTTTATGGATTTCCATTTGATAGTTGAGGAAACTCAGGCAGACAGAAGTGAATTGCTTTGCCCAGAGCCATATAGCTAGTAGCAATCTGAAGCCAGATTGGAACTTAAGTTCTCCTGACTCCAAGTCCTGTGCTCTATGTAACCACTCCAAGTATGTGCGTGTGTGTGTGCGTGTGTGTGTGTGTGTATGTATATATATGCATATATATTACTAACTGTGGGTAAAGTCTATCAATCTATCTATCTATCTATCTATCTATCTATCTATCTATCTCATCTATCATCTACCTATCTATATTAATGTATTTCTATTGTCTACATTTCTGAACTTGTTTCCTAGCAGGTCATCTGTTCAAAGATCTTTTCCAAGATCTGGTCTTTATCAAAAGTTGGACTTATTTTCTATATTTCACCATGAAGTTGTTAGGAAAGACTTGAAGATTGGCTTAAGAGGGTTTGTGTAAAGGAAAGAGAAGAAATCTATGGCTAGCCAGAAGTGAGGAAGACATTTTAAATTCTTTCTAGAAGCCTAGGAATGATTTTAGTCTTGATCTGGTGATATGGCTTTGAGTATACTTTAATTTTGGAGAATTATCATTTATGATTTAGGTATCTTTTTGCCATTGGAAAATATAGTCCCTTTCACATTGGGGCCACAGGGACATTGTCTTTGATCAAACTCCACATCCCTCAAGTATGTTCAGTGTGCCTAGAAAAATAGCAAGAGTTCACCAGTGACTAATTGATGATCGCAATAGTCCAAAGAAGATTAATACAAGAATTTCTAGATAATAATTCTGCATTTAGTAATATTTCATAAAAAGGACTAAAACTAACTGAACATTCCATCTACTTTCTGTTTGTTGAAGCGTTTATGGCCTGTGCTCAAGACTAGAGAAATAACAAGGAAAGAAAATGACTCCAAATCCAGAACATTTTATTACATGAATAAAAAGAAATGAGAGCAGATCTGCTAGGTCTTGCCAACTTTTAAAATATGGATTCCATTTGTCTTTATTACAGCCTATTCCCATCGTGCCTTTTCCCGATTTATTAATTTTTGTATGTTACTATTAAACAGAGATATTCGCCTACTGGAAACAGACAAAGCTATTTCAAGAAACATTAAAGAAAGGGGAAAAGGGGGAAAATTTTTACCAATTTATCCTGTTTTTAGTCAATCCTCCAATTAGAAGGCAAGAAATTGTAGCATAAAAGTCTCTTCCTTAAGAGCATATGTAGAATCAAAACAAAATGTCCTACCAAATCTATAATGATTGTGATGACTCATAGATATGTGATTCCTCTTATTAAGAAAAAAAGAGACAGGAAATCCAATATAAATGAGCTGTTTTTGTCAGTAGTATAATAAAACTTGGATTCTGGCAGATAAGTTTTTGATTATACTACCCTCAGATAGTCTTTGGGTTCATTTCCTCCTTCTGAAGAATCAGTCTCTCTTCCTCCCTAGGCTCTCCCCTCCATGTCATTAACACTTCAGCAAACACACAGCTTCAACTAGGGAAGGGGCCTCCCAGCAGGTCTGAGCCACCACAGGTACAGTATATTTTTAAGGGTCATAAATTTTCATCATCTGATTTGAGCCCAGAGTGTTAAACCCCAGAAGATACACATCTGCTTCCTACTAAAATAGCCCCTTATTGAGCTCCTTGGTGAAGGGGTAGTTTTAATTTTATAGGAACAAATCCCACCAGGGGATAAATGAATGATAGTTTGAGAAAAAACTATTAAGCAAACTGCAGATAACTCTGTATTCTTTACTGTGTTCCTAAAGAGCTATGGGTAAATGAGTTTTTTTTAAATAGATGCCATTCTTTGATAGACTTACTACTCTTTTCTAGAGAAATAGAGAGATGATATTATATATATGTAGGTAGTTAGATAGATTGATAGATAGATATGTAGATAGATAAGTAGGTAGGTAGGATAGATGGATGGATGGATGGATGGATGGATGAACAGATGGATAGATGGATAGACAGACAGATAGGTAGATAGGTAGATAGATAGATATATGGATAGATAGACAGATACATAGATAGACAGACAGACAGATAGATAGATAGAAAGATAGATAGATATCCTAGAGGCAATGTAGTTTATTGAATAAAGGAATGCTATGGGTTAGACCTCTGCTTTAGGAAATCACTTTGACAGCTGTCTGGAAGACGAATTGGAACTGGGAGAGACTTGAGACAGGGAGATAAATTAGAAAGCCATTGCAATAGTTCAGGCAAGAGGTGATGGGAGAATAGAAAGAAGGGGTCAGATGTGAGAGATGTGGAAACAGAAACAACAAGATTTGGCAACTAACTGAATGGCTGTGTGGGGTAAGGGAGATTGAGGAAGGTTGTGAACTATCAAAGTTTCTAAGCTTATGTCATAGATATCTTAGTGAGACCTATTCCCTGCCCACAAATTGCTTATAGTCTTTGACACTTTAATTGAATCAAATCTTTAGGGAGCAGTGGCTATTAACAATTTTACTTTGTTTCATTGTTATTCAGCTTCTGTTCAAGTAGTTTGCACTCTGTAAATAAACACATAAATCCAACAATGGAGTAGATAGGGAAAATATTTAAAACATTTAAAAAAGGGAATATTTTTATAACTTGATTAGTTAACACAACATGTAGCTTGCAAGCTTGAATTTTCTTAAATGTTTTTAAAATAAGTTTTTGTTAATATATTTTTTCTTTTTTAGATCATTACTTGATATAGTTTTTCCTAGAATTCCATCCCCCTTTCCCTTTCAAGGGAGTCATCCCATTTAGCAATTGACTTTTTCAAAGAAAAACAATTAAAAAGAAGGAGGAAAAATATAGCATGACAGATTCATATATCAAAAAAAAAAGCCTGAAATGTATAGCATGTGTGGACCTTTAACTTATTCAAAGGGGTGGGATGAGAGAGTCTTCTAATATCTCTCGTTTCAGTCCATGCTCCTTCTAAATAATTTCCCAGCATTCACATGCATGTAAATCAAGAAATTAAAGGCCTAGAGTGGGCATGGATCATATTTAAATAAATCAAACCACGGCATAGCTCAGGGAGAGTTCCTACAGACTGACACTGGCATAGTCCACACACAGTTATTTGTTTAATACTTGTTTGGTCCTGAGTGCTGTAAGAATTAAAATTTAGTTATTATAGTTAGCAAAGGGAAATGATGGAGGTCCTGGAAGTAGAGGTGGCAGCTTCCAGGCAACAGGGACAGGACCCCACAATGGAAATGGATAAGAAAGTGGGCAGCCAAGACAGTTTGGGCATATGGGGTAATGTGGAGAAGTGGAAAGAGCATGGAGTTAAGGATGAACAATTCCTTGGGCTCAAATCTCAATGATAATAGTTGACATTTATATAGTACTTTAAGGTTTGAAAAGTGATTTACAAATATTATCTAGTTTGATTATCACAACTACTCTCAGAGCTAGGCTTTATTATTATCTTCACTTTCTAGGTGAGGAAACAGTTAGAGATGATCAAGTGACTTGGTCAGGCTCATACAGATGGTAAGTATTTCAGGCAATAGTTGAACTCAAGGCTTCCAGAAGCAGGTAGGTGGCTTAGAGGACAAAATGTCCGGCTTGGAGTCAGGAAGACCTAAGTTTAAATTTAACCTCAGAAACGTACTAGCTGTATAACTCTGAGCAAATCACTTAGTCCTGTTTGCCTCAATTTCCTCATCTATAAAATGTATTGGAAAAGGAAATGCCAAACTACTCCAGTATCTTTGCCAAGAAGTCCCCAAATGGAGTCTTGAAGAGTCACACGTGACTGAACAGCAACTTCTAGGCTGTAAGTTCATCACTCTTGCCACTCTCTGCCAGTTAGCTGCTTCATGGGGCATGATTTTGGGAAAGTTGGAGTTTGGACTTCATCATCAGTATAGTAATACCTATGATACCTCCCGGGGTTGTTTGGAGGGACAAATGATATAATGTATACTAATTTCTTGGCAAAACTTAAAAAAAGAATTATATCTAAGTAAATAAAAATAATGATAATAAATATCATCCTAATTGTTATTATCATTATTGTTGTTCTTTAATTAGACATTTTTAAAAATAAATTTTTCTTGGTCTTCTCTTTTTCATAGCATCATAGTTATTCCTATTATTCCTTCCCTTTCCCCTCCCAGGAAGCCATCTCACATAATAAAAATGTTTTTTAAAGACAAGAAAAAAGAAGAGAAAAAAATCTGTACAGTTGATCAATATTTTTCTTTTTCCAGTTAATTCATGTTTTTCAGTTTATCCAGCATGGAGTCACTGAGTTCTCTTGTTTCTGATTCTCTCTAGTCTACTGCATTAATTAATTTATTTTAATTAATTTTTATGTTTCTTACATTTCTAAAATTAATTCAAGTATCCCTTTCCCTGTCCCTTCTTTAAAACAAGTAAAAAATTCTAGAGAGCAAAAAAGTCAGCAAGATCAATACACTGAAAAAGTCCAAAAACATATGCAATGTGTAATACCTGTGGATCTCCCATCTCTACAAAAGTATAGATTGGGAGTGTCTCTTTATATCTTTTCATTCAAGTTGTTCTTGATCTTTTAAATTTTGTTTATTTCTACTTTTTGGGGGGGCATGTAGTTGCTCTTTCAATTTAGACTGTCTTAATTATTATGTATATTATTTTCTTAGCTCTATTTACTTCGTTCTGCATCAGCTCATATAGAGTTTTCCATACCTCTTTGTTTTCATCACACATAATTTCTCACAGGGCAGTATATTTCATTGCTATCACTCAATTTTTAACTAAGACCAGAATTTTGATGAGTGATACTTTATAATGGAAATACCATATAATTTGAGACCTGGAAGTGCTATTCATCCCTACCACTTTTCATCATTGCTTTTAATATCCTAGGTCTCTTATTTTTCCAAATGCATTCTGTTATTATTTTTATTCACTTCTATAAAGAATTCCCTTTTTGTAACATTAAAAATACCCCAAAGAGATCATAGATAAACAGACTTGTACAAAAATATTTATAGCCGTGCTTTTTGTGGTGGCAAAAACTGGAAAACGGGGGTATGCTCTTCAATTGGGGAATGGCTGAACAAATTGTGGTATATGCTGGTGATGGAATACTATTGTGCTCAAAGGAATAATAAACTGGAGGAATTCCATGTGAACTGGAAAGACCTCCAGGAATTGATGCAGAGTGAAAGGAGCAGAGCCAGAAGAACACTGTACACAGAGACTGATACACTGTGATAAAATAGAATGTAATGGACTTCTCTACTGGCAGCAATGCAATGACCCAGGACAATTCTGAGGGAATTAGGGAAAGGAACGCTACCCATATTCAGAGGAAGAACTGCAGGAGAGGAAACACAGAAGTAAAACAACCACTTGAACACATGGGTTGATGCAGCCATGGCTGGGGATGTAGCCACTGAATGACCACACCAATGCAACTATCAATAATATGTAAATAAGTTTTGACTGATCACACAGGTTAAAACCAGTGGAAATGTGTGTTGGATATGGAGGAAGGGGTTGAAGGGGAGGTCAAGGGAAAAGTAAAAACAGGAATCATGTAACCATGGAAAAATTTTCCAAAAAGATAAAATATTTAAATCTGAAAAAAAATAAAAAATAAAAAATTCAAATTATCTTTGTTAGTATTATAATTTTTTATTTTATTGGCATGGGCTAGCCATGAGCACTTGAACTTTCTTCCAACTATTTAAGCTGTTATTTATTTTTTAAGGGAACATTTTTTAATTGAATTTTTACGAGTCTTTTGTGAACTTTGATAGGGCAATGCTAAGATATTTTATGCATTTCACAGTTGTTTGAAATGGGATTGCCTTTTCTAGTATTGCTTCTTGGTTTTGTTATTTTGATATAGAAACACTTATTTTTGAGGATTTAGATGGTAGTCTGCAATTTTGCTGGTTATTAATTCTCAACTAGTACTTTTACTGATTCCTTACTATTTTCCAAGTGTGTTATATCATCAGGCAATACAAATAAATTTATCTGCTTCTTATCTATCTTAACTTCTTTGATTTTTCCCTCTTGTCTCATGATGGTTGGTAGCATTTCCAGAACTATATCAAATAATAATGGACCTCCATGCTTCACTTTGTGAAGGGTTAAATTTTTGGGGTAGGAGTTTGAACAAAAGTCAGGAGAGCAGCTTCTTAAATACAAAACACTTAAATTTATTATTAGGAAATATGGATAGGAAATAGAAAGGAGGAAAATGAAAGTAATCTTACAATATGTAATTGTAACTATACCCCAGATCCCAATCATGACTAAATTTTTCTAAAAAACCCTAAATCTATCTTCCTCAGAGGGCAGTATCTTCTGCTAGGCCTCAGCCCTCACCTACTCTCCTAGTCTCATTCTCTAATAATATAACCACTATCCATCTACCTTATCTACCCAGATTATTAATAATCAATAAGGCTATTAAGGCCTTAATTCCATTCTTTGTCTCTAACCGGAGAGAGTGCTAGCAGCACAACCTCTCCCCAGGAGACCCAGAGACCAAAAAGCCCTTTTCCACTAACTGACTAACTGGCCTTGGCCACACCCTTCTAACTGTCACCTAACTGTCACTAACGGACAAGTGGCACAGCAGAGGGTCTCACTGAAAAATATTATTGCTCTTTTTCCTCTTAAACATAAAAAAGGGAAAAATTAATAAAAACTCTCTTAACAACTTCCATATGTATTGCAGAAGTCTCTAATAGATCTCTATTGCTTATGATGCCTATGTTTAGATTTAGATATATACTTTTTTATATTAAAAAGACCTTTTTATGCTCATACTTTGTAGAATTTTTTAGCATAAATGAATGCTATACTTTATTAAATCATCCTTATGTCTTAGATATAAATACCATTTGTTCGTAATAAATGATTGGATATATTGTTGTAGTCTGTGTGATAGGATTTTGTTCAAAATTTTGGAGTCACTATTCATGAATGATATTGACCTCGAGTTTTTTTATCTGTTTTTTAAATTTTTCCTGGGTTAAGGTATTAGGATTATATTTTCTCATTATTCTGGTCGGGTATTTTTATTCTCAGTTTTTGAGAATAATTTGTGAAGTGTGGATACTAATTACTTATTAAAAGTCTGATAGAATTATTCTGTGAATACATCGGGACCAGGAGTTTTTTGAGGGCTTGGAGAGGAGGAAAGGGAGTAGTTCTTTTATAACTAGATCTATTTTCTAATCTGAGATTGAGTTATTTATGATCTCTATGTTGTCTCTGGAGAATTTGGGTCTTTTATATTTTTGATGATATTCTTTTATGTTCCTAATTGTATTAGTACCTTGCTGTGAATGTTATGTTATGATTTTTATTTTATTTTTGTTTTTATTTCACTTCATTTATTTACTGTTATTCACTATTGTTGCCTTCTTCATTTAGTCATTCTAACTAGAGATTCTATCCATTTTTAATTTTTTTCAAATATCTTGCTGTTAGTTTTAGTTATGTCTATATTTTTGCTTTCTAGTTATTCATTTCACCTCTAATTTTTGATAACTCTTCTTATATGCTTATCTTAAATTTATTTTTGATTGCTTAATTTTTTAAAAAAGCATATTTGGTTCATTCATCCTCTCTTTTCCTATTTTGTTAATGTATTTTTTGTAGGGATATGATTTCTCCCTGAGAACTATTTTGGCTGCAGACTAGAGATTTTGGTTTGTTGTTTCATCACCATAAGTTTCTTTCACATAAGTATTTGTTTTTTATGATTTGCTGACTCATTCATTATTTAGGATTTTAATGTCAATCTTCATTTAGGTTTGAGTTTGTTGTTTATGGGGGAGCTAGGTGACACAGTGCATAGAGGTCTGGAGTCAGGAAGATTCATCTTCATGAGTTCAAATCTGGCTTCAGCCATTTACTAGCTGTGTGACCCTCGTCAAGTCACTTTACCATGTTTGCCTTAGTTTTCTCACTATAAAATGAGCTGGAGAAGGAGATGGCAAATCACTCCAGTATCTTTGCCAAGAAAACTCCAAATGGGGTCATAAAAATTCAGGCATGACTGAAAATGATTGAACCAAGTGACTTTCCTATTTTTGTAGGACTCTAAAGATTTTCCACCTTCTTCCAGTAACCTAGAGTGTAATTTTATTTAAACACAAGCTCTTCCCTGAACCCTTCTGCTCAGTATCCCTTGGCCACGTAAATCCAATTTCTAGTTCTTATCTCCCTGGCTAACACTGTATCCAGGTCTCCAAGCTTCCCACTTCAAATAAAAGGCATCCATTACTCTTCCCATC
The DNA here is from genome assembly GCF_016433145.1 of Gracilinanus agilis. Taxonomy (NCBI): domain Eukaryota; kingdom Metazoa; phylum Chordata; class Mammalia; order Didelphimorphia; family Didelphidae; genus Gracilinanus; species Gracilinanus agilis. The sequence goes on from NC_058133.1 coordinate 129,214,463, forward strand.
ACTAAATACCCACTTAATTCCCAAGTTTTCAAATTTCTTTTTTGTGAAATAGATAAATTAAAGAAAATATCCCTTTCTTATGTTCTAGTGGCATAAAATGATAAGGAATCTTGCTAATTGTTCCATCTATTTTATCAGTGTGTTTAGAACAGTTAGATCAGTTGGTTGAGACCACACTTGTCTTCATAAATAGCTGTCAACTTCACATAGAAAGGAATTGTTTCCTTGGCAACACAAATCCCAGTGAGCTTTTCCATAATTATATAACTCTGTTCTTGTTGCTGTCCAATTATTTTTAGTCATATCTGAGTCTTCATGACCCCATTTGGGGTTTTATTGGCCAAGATACTATTTTTTTGGTTTGCTATTGTTTTCACTAGCCCACTTTATGGATGACAAAACCAAGACCAATAGCATTAATTGACTTTCCCAGGGTCACACAACTAGTGAATGTCTGAGGTCACATTTGAACTCATGAAGATGAGTCTTCCTGACTCTATCCACTGCACCATCTAGCTGCCCCAGCTGTTCTTAAAGGGGACCCAAAGAGAGTGACTGTGAATAGCTCACTGTAGACTACCACCATTGTTGTTCCAACATGGTGGCTCAGTAGATAGAGAATCAGGCCTGGAGATGGGAGGTCCTGGGTTCAAATCGGGCCTCAGACACTTCCTAGCTGTATGATCCTGGGCAAGTCACTTAAACTCAATTGTTTAACCCTTACTGTTCTTCTACCATGAACCAATTCTAAGACAGAAGATAAAGGTTCAAAAAAAAAACCACAGCAAATGACCTATTGAGGCTGTCAGCAACACCATTTTCATAGTTAAGGATTAGCATCATGGATGTGTTACCTATCAAATCAGACTAAAGATTCAAGATTTTCCTTGATATCTACTCTAATTAATCTGATTAAATCTTCAACACAACAGATTTTTATCATTTCCCCTCTTTATACTTGGTTCCATAATCTAGCACAGAGATGGGCAAACTATGGCCCGCGGGCCAGATGCAGCCCCCTAAAATGTTCTATCTGGCCTCAAGAAATTATTCCTAATCTGACGAATACAATGAGTAGAATACAATATAATGAAACTTAGAAAGAGTTGCCTTAGAAACAGACTGACAAATGAGCATTTCCTTTCCTTTCCTTTGGCCCCCTCTTTAAAAAGTTTGCCCATCACTGACTAGCACATCATTCTACACATAGTTACTTGTGGATTGTTGATGATAATGATACAAGCACAGGCCAATGTGGTCCATATATTAGGCCATCTATTATGTTATTATAATTACTTATTGTAATTATTATATTATTTATATCATATTTATATTTATTTTTCATTTAGTTCAAGACTTAATTTTAATTTAATTTTAATCTCATCTTAATTTAATAAACTAATAATAATTAATAAAATCTCTATTTAATTTAATAATTAACACATATTTGATAATAAGTATTTATATTATGTTAATATATAATTAATATATTAGTGTTCTCAACATTTTATACTTTCTGTACCACTTACTCTTATTTCATGAAACCTTTTCATACTGATGAATCAACATGGAAGATAATAAAGTTTTAGTTTATCATGCATATACACATGAGAAATAAAATAGATCAACAATCGTGATAGGCTATCCTCAGTATTCTCCATGTCTTTTTGACAGACTTCTTTAACAGTACATGACTCTTATGAAGGCTCTCCTTTGTTATGTACTATTTATATCAATTGGTGAACCTGGGGGGTTGTTTCACATTACAGTCAAATCCTGGATTTCTAGTCTATCAATTACTAGAAGCAGAAGAAACGTGAAGCTTTTTCCTATTAAATGCCTGGAGCTGTATTCTCTGTGAATGAAAAATATCAATTAGAAACTTTGTGCATGATCACTCACTCTTTTCTGTATGATGTATGAGAATCTCAAAATATTAAGCATATAAAATTCCATGAAATCATCCAGGTCCTCCAAATCTATTTAAGTGAAACCCACCCATAGATTCCTCAGCTGTTCTTCATAAATCATCATTCCTACTTAAAATTCAACTTCATCTTTCTTTGGGTGTTTCTCTGGCTCCCCAAGGGCTACATTCTTGGAAGCAATGAGGAAAAGATGTAGAGAAAATCTCTCTTGAGGTAGGAACAATCACAAGACTTTAGATATAATGGCAAGAAAATCTTCCTTACAATTAGAGCTGTCAAAAAAGTACATTGGACTGCCTCAGGAGATGGTGACTGAAAGTCTTCAAGCAGTGGGTAGAAAACTACTTTTTCTTGGTTGTTGTTGTAGACATTTCTTTTGGGCAAAGATCAGACTAGATGACTGCTCTCAAAATCTGTTATCATGTGATTCACTGCTACAGTGCTGTGGGAATAAAGATAATGAATTTGGAATAAAGCTAAATCTTGGAAATTCTAATCAAATGAGGATTTCTAAGACTGGAATTATGGTGACCCATTCACTCCAAGGCACGGTGGTGAACTGATTCCAATCCTGCTGTGACCCTTGTGAGAAAGTGGAAGAAAGTGAAATGTTCTCTCCTCTAGAAAATCAGACTGATTTTCTGGAAATCTGGCTATCATGGTAGCTTCTTGGTTCCTGTCACTTGAGAAGATCATAGGAGATGGACCTCTGTGTCATAGGATTTTTCTACCCAGTGGCCATCACATGGTTATTACCCAAATGGATGCCATGATGGTGTAGCAAACCTTACAAAATAAGTGTGGTGTAGAGGAGAGTTGTCTTAGAATCAGAAGATCCGAGTTTAAGTTCTGGCTATTATACTTACTAGCTGGTATAACAGGGCAGCTAGGTGGTATAGTTGAATAGACCACCATGCTCGTAGTCAGGAAGTCCTGAATTCAAGTCTAGCCTCAGACATTTAGTAGCTGTGTGACCCTGGGAAAGTCATTTAATGCTGTTGGTCACAGTTTGCTCATCTGTAAACTGTGCTGGAGAAGGAAATAGAAAACCACTGCAGGATCTTTGCCAAGAAAACCCAAAATGGGATCATGAAGAGTCAGACACAACTGAAATGATTGAACAGTAACAAAATGTGATTCTGGGAAAGTTGCCTCAGTACTCTGCCTCAGGTTCCACATTTCTAAAATAGGAACTAACTGTACTTGTGCTACCAATTCACAGGATATTGTGAGGAAAATATTTTCCTCCAAGTCATGGAATTTCAGAGTTGAAGAGGATCACATCAACCATACATTTCAATCCATAACTGAAAAGAATAGTTTCTTCAACATCCTATGTTTGCTTGAATGTTTCTAATGAAAGGGAACCCACCCCATTCTGTGGTCATTCTTTCTATATTTGTATAGTTACAATTGCTGGAAAACTGGGTTTTTTTTTTTGGTAACATCAAACTAAATTTGCCTCTTTGTAGTATCTACCCATTACTTCTAGTTCTGTCATCTAGGGAAAATAATAAAAATACTCTAGTTGCCAAGCTAGAACTCTGGGCCCAGAGTCAGGAGCACCTGAGTTCAAATTTGACCCTGGATACTTGCTAGCTATATCATCTTGGGCAACCCACTTAACGTCCATTTGCTTCTGCTTCTTCAATTGTAAAATGAAGATAATAATAGCACCTTTAGAGCTAGGTAGTTCAATGAACAGAGAGCCAGGCCTTGAAACAGGAGATGAAATATGGCCCCAAACACTTCCTAGCTGTGTGACTTTGGACAAGTCATGTAGCCCCAAATGCCTAGCCCTTACTGCTCTTCTGCCTTGAAACAAATAGTATTGATTTGAAAATTGAAGGAAAGGATTTAAAAATAATTGCTCCTATACCTTTTGCAAAGTGTTATTCACCCAACTTAAGATCATGCATGTTACAGTTATACATGTTAACATGTGTAAAATAATATTATCTTATGTGATTCTCACAAAAGCCTTGGAATATAAATGCTATTATTATCCCCCCCCTCCAGTAGCCAGTCCTTTGGGTGATAACCATCTTGTAACTGAGTAAGATTTGTCCTTAGACAACTGACACTTGGAAGTCTATTTAGTTTAGGAAGGAGCTGTTAGAAGAACTAGCACTAGGAATGGAGATCAAGGCTTTTCACAGAGCATGCCATTTAGAAGGTTCAAAAACCTGTAAAGTAGCTCTTCCATAGCTAGAAGCCACAAGTAGCTAATTACCCATTCTGACTAATTGAATTCTATTTTACTTTCTTCTTGTATTATTTTTACTTTATGGATTGCTTAGTTGACTCGAGGGCATATTTGTACCATCTGATACAAGTACCCATACTGCTAGTTTTGTTCTACCATTTTAGTTTTATCAACCGTCAGCATAGACTTTGAAGCTTCCAAGTAATCTTTATGTCAAGACGAGCATTCGAATAGGATTTGAGTAGAGAAACAATGGGCAAATAATACTACTAGTAATTATTTGTCACTAGATAACGTTGTGGAAAGAATTCTGGATTTGGAATCAAGGGGTCTTGGTCGGAATCCAGGCTCTCTCATTTAGTACCTTTCTGATCTTAGCCCGCTCAACATCTCTTGGTCTCAGTTTCCTCATCTTTAAAATGAAGAGGTTGGGCTAGGTTGCCTCCATTGTCTCTTGCAGTCACAATATTCCAAGAATTTCCACAGAGTTTTTAGGATCAGAAAGCAAAATTTCTCTGCTGGAGCTTGGAAAAAATGCTTAAAATGCTGCTTAACCACCTGGTAAACAGCCCTTTGCTTTCTGGGGTCAACCCATACCAAAAAATGTTGACTTCTGGAGATCAAGGATCAGCCAATACCCACCTATACATATAATACATGTATTTATGCATACATGTATAATGTGTGTATGTATGTATTCCAAAGTGCCTAGTATTTTGTTGGTACTTGATAGATCATAGGATCATTAGGTATTGAGATCGACAGATCCCAAAAGATCATATAGTCCAATTCCTTTGCTTTATATAGAAGTGGAGACTGAGACAGCCAGCCAGCCAGCCAGCCACACACACACACACACACACACACACACACACACACACACACACACAAAAGTGATGAATCCTTGGGAATATACTGCCTTATCCTAGTAAGGGATCTTATAAAATACAAGATTATTTGGGTCACTTATTTAGCTTGCTTATCATCCTTACATTAATCTGATCCTTTGTTTCCAGCATGGACTATGTGATACTTGACCGTGGACACTATTCAGATAGTTGGCCACACTTGAAGTATTCATGGACACGCTGTTTAATATAGACAGGGAATCTCAGCCTAACAAACAAGTCAAGAAGACCCAAGAAGAACTGATTCTGAATACAACTAGTAGGCTCAATGGGGAAAAACAACAACAACAACAACAAAAAACTAAATACCAAACCTCAGGTTGAAGCAAAGGAGAAAAGGGAAAAAATTAGCCATATAATTCAAACTATTGCTCAGTGAGGTGGGGGAGCTCAAAGATCCAGAATATTTAGTGTCCAGCTACAGTGTATTTTGGGGAGTGAATTCTGCTCTTAATATATCACCTGTTCTGCAAAGACATCTGGGAAGTCTTGTTCTAGACACATGGGATACACCATTTCCTTTGTTAACGACTTTGTACTGACTTTCCCCCATGTTTGGAATACACTCCCTCTTCAACTCCACCTTTTGCCCTAGTTTCTTTAGATTCAACTCAGCTCCCTTTTCTACATGCAGCCTATTCTGATTCTCCTCGGGACTAGAGTTTCTTTTAAAACTGCCCTATATTTGCTTTGTACACACTATATATATTCTTACATATATTAATGTTGTTTCCTAATTAGAATGTAAGTCATTTGAGGATGGGCATTGTTTGAATTTTGCCTTCCTTTCCTCAGTGCTTAGCACAGTGCTGGTACATAGGAAGTGATTAATAATGTTTTTTCATTAATTGGTTGTTCACATGTCTAACATCTGAGTGTCCTTTTGTGTTTCTTCTTAAATGTTTCTTCTTAAATTTAATAGCCATTAAATGTTTATTGGCTATTAAATACTCACTTTGTGCAAAATCTTGAACTAGGATCTTTGGGAGATGGAAAAATCTTTTGTGATTTTGAAAATACAGCTACAAGGCAGCTAGGTAGCTCAATAGATAGAGAGCCAGGCCTGGAACTAGGGATCCTGAGTTCAAATCTGACCTCAGTCACTTCCTAGCTGTGTGACCCTGGGCAAGTCACTTAACCCCTTTGCCTAGCCCTTACTATTCTCTTGCTTTGGTACTGGTACTTAATATCAAATTTAAGACACAGGTAAGGATATAAAAAAGAACATGGAGTTAGATGGTGCAGTGGATAGAACAGTGGGCTTGGAGTCAGGAAGACAAGTTCAAATCTGACATTAGACACTTATGGTGTGAACAAGTCACTAAATTTCTATTTGCCCCTTTTCTCATCTGTAAAATAGAGGTAATATTGGCACTTACCTTGTAGATTTATTGTGAAGAACAAATTAACTATATGTAAAGCACTTAGCACAGAGCCTGACACACAGTAGGTGCTACATACATGTTTATTCCCTCCCCTCTCCTTGCATTGAAGAGAAATCATGATATGATTCCTGCTTCTAAGATCATAAGATAATAGATTTTAGATCTACAAGACAACTCAGATGTTGTTGAGTCCAACTTCCTTATTTCACAAATAAGGAAAATGAAGCCCAGAGAGATTTAGTGAATTATGAGTGTTATATAAGCTAGTAAATATTGAAGGAAGGATACAAACACAGATCTCCTTGGCTTCATGTCCACACCAACATATTTTTCTTTTTCTTCTTTTTTTTAAACCCTTACCTTCTGTCTTAAGAATCAATACTAGGTATTGGTCCTAAGGCAGAAGAGTGGTAAGGGCTAGGCAATGGGAGTTGGGACTTGCCCAGGGTCACACAGCTAGGAAGTGTCTGAGGTCAGATTTGAATGTAGGACCTCCCATCTCTAGGCCTGACTCTCCATTCACTGAGTCACCCAGCTGCTACTCCAACATGGTTTTCCTGAGTTGTCTTGGATGAAAATAATGTCACTTGGAGCCTAATATTGTGTTGGTGAGCCTCTCTTAGCTGAGCTGACCCAGCAGCCATTTTGTGGGCTTGACTGTATGCAAAACCCTGCCAATTTGGTAATACCTAGGAGAGCTTTCACTTCATTGATCCAGGAGCACATTCTGCTATCATGATACATGGAATTTTCAGCTATCTTAAGATCAGAGTTCTAGATCTAAAAGAGCCATTAGAGATCATCTAATAAAACCCCATTTTATTTTCCACCTGTTCTATATATGTCATATATTCTGATCTATAGCTATATCATTTATATATCTAATGTATGTCATCTCTACTTCTATTATCTATACTCATAGTACCTCTATTTATATTATCTTTATTATTTTATCTCTTTTTCTTTCTTTACTTCTATCTCTACTTCTGTTTCTCCGTCTTAATTCTGTCTCTATCTTTGCCTCTGCTCCTCTCTCTATAATCTCTAACTCTATTATATCTCTATTATTTCATTCTCTATTTCTGCCTCTATTTTGTCTCCATCTCTATCATCTATGTCTCTAATTCTGTCTCCGATATCTTTATCATTTAATTCTCTATCTCTATATTTACTTCTATCTCTGCCTCTGTCTATCTATACCTCCACCTCTTATTTCTATCATTTTACTCTTTCTCTATCTTTACTTCTATCTCTGCTTCTATACCTATTTCTACCACTTCTCTATCATATCTGTCTTCTATATCTCTTTCATCCATATCTGTGTCTATACCTACTTCTATCCCTTTCTCTACTTCTATCTCTTCTATTATCTATTTCTGACTGTCTCTTCTTCTGCCTCTATCATCTTTATCTCTATTTCTATCTTTGTCTCCTATATCTTTATCATTTTATTCTCTATCTTTATTTCTATTTTTACTCCTATCTTTGCCTCTATTTCCATCTCTACTTCTATCATCTCTATCTCTATTTCTGCCCCTATTTCCTTTATCTCTATCATTTTCATCTATCACATTTAATCTGTATCTATATCTACTTCTATTTCTCTCTCTCCTGTCATTGCCATCTTTTTCTCTATCTTTACTTCTGTCTCTGCTTTTTTATCTATCTCTACCTCTGTCTCAGTCATATCTATCTATGTCTCTACAATCTATATTTGTATCTATATCTACTTATATCTCTATCTCTTCCTCTACTTCTATCATCTCTATTTCTTTATTCCTATCCCGACCTCTACTTCTATCCCTTTTATCATTTCTAACTTTATTTCTATCTCTATCCCTATATCTATCGCTTCCTTCCTAGGTCTATATCTCTTTTTCTACCTCCCTTCTCATCTATATTCATATCCATTTTGTTTCCAAATCTCTCTACATCTATATCTATGAATCAATGACACTTTAGCCAAATTTAGTCAGTCTTGTGTCATTTTGACCAGGGGCTAAACTCAATACGTAACATACTAAAGATACTTTGTACTGAAGATACTTTTTGTATGCCTACACTAGACCTCATCTACAGAAGATGAGCTTTTATCTCTATAGTTTTATTAAATTACAAAAAAAATTGCTACATCCAGATCTATAATAATTTATAGAACATTGAATATTGAAGAATTGGTCAGTAGTTTATCCCAGACTCTTTCTAACTAAACCTCAATGAAAATGATCAGAAGAATGAAAAAACATTAATAACAAAAATTACAACTATGATATTGGTACTATTATTACTGATATGATCTGGAATTTTTTAGTAAGGCAGTTTAAGTCCCTAATGATTCTTCCTAGCCTTAAATCTATTATCATCTCTCCTAACAGAGCTAAATATGCCTTCCAAATTAAAGAAGGAGCTGAATTGGAATATTTTAAATCATCTGATATATATGGTTAACATGAAGCTGTATGGATCTCCAGAAACACTAAAAAGTTCCCAATGAATGATGTAGTTAAGATGCTCTAGAGAAGAGGGAATTTCTTCTTTCACCTTTCTTTTGGGAGGGGGTTATACATCACACTAAATGCCATAATAAACATGACTCTTGGATAAGAGCCCCTCCTCTGAAGCTGCCCCTGATGCCAAGTGCTTGAACAAGATGGTATGAAGAGGGGGGACAAACAAAAACTATTCTCTCTGTGGAATTTCTTACCAAGAATCAGTTTAAATTCCTGAAAATAACTCACAGTGGAAACATTTCTTTCTTCAGCCTTGCAACCACCTACTTGCTAGCCACAAAGTTTTCCCTGCAAAAGATATTCCATGGGTGTTGGAGTCCAATAGAGTATGTGCAAGTAGCCCAGGGGCAGGAGGAAGAAAGAGTTACCACTTCGAGGGAAGTAATTAGATTTCCTTTTAATTTTGAGTGAAGGATATGGGGCTTGACATTGCCCCCAAAGGGAAGCAATGTGGAGCTCTGACAAGAAACACCTGTCTGTGTCCCTCATGCTCTGGTAATGAAAGTCTAGACACCTCCCCATTACTTAAGGTAAGAGGGGCTGAGTAGAGCTCAGCTAACTTCAGGGTTTGATGAATAGTCTTATACTTAACATTTCTGGAGCTTTTCTGGCCCGAGGTAGAGCAGGCATAACTATGGCTTCCAAGACGTTGATCTGAATCAGAATGTAGGAAGACTCTGTTAGCCTGCTGTGACCAATGCTGGGTTATTTAAGGATAGAAGATATGTATGTATGAATGTGTATGTCCATCTTCTTGTTTGTATTATCCTTGGTTTACCCTGTATATATTTTTATTTTTGTATTACTAATGGGAGAATTATCTATATAATGAATGATTGAGACTTTGATTTCCCTCCCTTTCCTATCCCAACATACATATTTTTCCCTTTAAGGATTATTAACTATCTTTTGTCAAAATGAAGTTATAGAATCAGAGGTTCCCAAACTTTTTTGGCCTACCGCCCCCTTTCCAGAAAAAATATTACTTAGACTCCTGGAAATTAATTTTTAAAAATTTTTAATAGTAATGAATAGGAAAGATTAAATGCACCTGTGGCCATCACCACTCTCCTGGATCGCTGCAGCACCCACCAGGAGGAGGTAGCGCCCACTTTGAGAATCACTGTTGTAGATGTAGGAGAGTTACAAAATGGGCTGGCTAAGAGTGGGAAATAGAGCAAATGACTCTAATCAGTCACTTGGGTCACTGGTAAAGGTCTTTAATTGAGGAAGGATAATGGAGGTATTGACTAACATAAGGATAGGGAATTTTCTGTTTCTTGCATTTATCCAGTCTATTCCTGGCTCTCTCAACCATAAATAAAAGGGAGCTAAGTGTCAGGTCTGAATGAACATGTATAGAGGCTTGGAGGCTTTATTTTTCTTGGGTTTATGGCCTAGTGATTTGGAGTAGATGGCACGCTGGACAATCAAGAGGGCCTCATTGTGGAGGAAGGGGTCTCTGTTGTGGTGAAGGGAATTTAAACATTATCTCCCAGAGACCAGGAAATGTGGAAGTGAAAGACCGCCCTGCTTAGATACCCCTGGGTTGTTACATAACAAAGGCTACTAAACAAAGGCTTTTGTGGGGAAAAAAGAAAAACTTTATTAAGATAGGTTTCAGCAACATTCTAGAAATTCCACTAATCTGTGCTCCATTTGCTTCTTTACTTGGAGAATTGAACATTGGCTTGCCACCTTAGATAAAAGGCATTTTTCAGAATGTGCAAACTTAGTCCCATTCCCAGTATGGTGTAGTGGAAAGCTCACTGGTCTTAGAGAGGCAAGATTGAGTCAGTCTTAGTAAGTACTTACGTGATTTTTATTCCTACTTTCCTTATCATAACAACCCAACTGACCTGTTTGTTATTCCCTTTATGTGACATCCCCATCTTTCCCCTTCATGCTGTTGCATAGGTTGACTCTCATGCCTCTAGAATGTTTTACTTCTTCATTTCTTATTCAGTAGAATTTTTAGGTCAAGAGCCATTAGCATGAGTATTTTCCCAATCCTTTCTCCCAGTTGTGAATTCTCCCCTAAAATTACTTCACATATATTTCACATCAGTAGAATGTAAGTTCTGGGAAGGCAGAGACTGCTTGTTTTTTGTCTTTGTAACCTTAATGACTAGTCTAATAGTAGTTGCTAAATAAATGACTGCTCAATTGAATGGGGGAAGCTAGTTGCAGTAAATATAGAGTCCTGGAGTCAGGAAGAAATCATCTTACTGAGTTCAAATCTGCTCTCAGACACATACTAGCAATATGACCCTGGGCAAGTCTTATAATCCTGTTTGCCTCAGTTTCTCATCTGTAAAATGAGCTAGAGAAGGAAATGGCGAACTAGTGCCAATACCCAAAAAAACCCCAAATCCATATTGGATCATAAAGTGTCAGATAAAACTCAACAATAACAAAAAACCTAACAACAATTGAATTTACTAAATTGAAGGGATACAGATTATGAAGTTCCCTTCTAGCATTTACATTCTTTGATTTTGTACTCCTTTCTCGGAAACCCTTATTTTAATTTGTTGACTACTTGATTATTTCTTTGTTTATATGCAGCAATCTTTTTAATAATGCCTATCTTGAGGGTATTCATGTTATTATGGTGTCCTTCAAATACATCTGGCAACTAAATCCTCCTAGAAGGAATCTCAGACAGATCCATGTTACATCAATTTCCGTGCTATGGTGAGGCTCCACTGTACTTCCTTAGAACATTCCCATCTCAGGTGAGCTGGATGGCAGACAGACTGACAAACTATTCTGAGGGCGGAATTGGTAAGGGACAATAAATTGAAACACTGGATTTGGCTAACACTCAGATGAGCCTGCTTCATGAGACCATGGAACTGTAATGAGGGACTGGGAGGATATCCTAAAGCTAAGAAAGGCAAGAAGGAATTTTGTGATTTTAGCCATTCCTATGGTTTCTCTGGGATAATCTAAGTGAAGAGAGGGCTTATTATCATCTTTCTGAGCTCTTGCAGTTCCTCTTTTTTTTCTTTTTAAAAAAAATCTAAAAATTAACTAACATTTATTAAGTGTCTATGAGAGGCAGCTGGGTGGTATAATGGTTAGAACATTGAATTTGGAATCAGGAAGATCTCAATTTAAATTCTGCCTTAGGTTCTTACTAGCTGTATGTCCTTAAGCAAATCATTTCAGCTATTTCTGCCTCAGTTTCCTTCTCTGTAAAATGAAGATAATAATAGCAGTTACCTTCCAGGGTTGTTGTGGGGATAAAAAGAGATATTTGTAAAACACCTTTCAAACCTCAACACTCTATATAAATTCGGGGTATTATTATGTGCTAGGTGCTAGATATATAAGGAAAAAAATTAAAAAGTCCATGACTTCAATGACTTTCTATTTTGTTAGATGACACATATGTGTATAAATATAAGCCAAATTAACCTAAAGTAGAATCCCTAGGGGAGAGATTTTAGCAGAGATTTTACATCAGGAAAGGTCTCCAGTAGGAGGTAATATTTAAACTGACCTTCAGCCCTGTTGGGGATTCTAAGAGGTAAGAGAGGAGGGGCTGAATTCCAGATACCATAAAATAGCTCATGCAAATGTTTTATTGATACTTTTTGTTTTCATTGTTTTCATTTCCTAGTCCCCACGATGCTCAACACATAGATTATAATTCCATATAACTAAGAAGTAGTTATGTGAAACAAATTGACGCACTGATCGTGTCTGATAGCATATACCCACATTTTACAAACTCTCTAATTGACTGATGCCTCATGGTGAATGCATTGGAAAAAGATCACTTAGTTTCATTGATTTCACAAGAGATCAGTTTTGTAGCCTTGGGTTTGAGCTAAGTCAATCATTGATCCACCAGTGGCTCTGAATTGCACAATTTTTTAGATGGAGAGACTCAGAGAGGAGTTGCAGAGGGTAATAAAGAAATAGGCACACAACGCTTTGGACATGGTTGGAACTCCAAAAGTGTATCTATATAAATTTGATTTGAATTCATTGAGTGATAGGATGTTAGAGGTAATAGGATATTAGTGATATTCTGGTCCAAACAGTTTGTTTGAAATATGGCTAGAAAGATCTACTTGGTTCTAGACTTATGGAAGCTTTTAGAGGTCAAGAAAGAGAGTTTTGGGTATGACCCTGTAGGTAATGGAGAGTTAGTGAAAGCCGGGTGTTTTTTTTGAAGGAAAACAACATGATAAATTATGATTTAGGAAGATAATACCAATAATAACGTGTAGCAGAAAGAACTGTAGGCAGAAGAGATTAAAAATGGGTTGCTCTTAAGAGAAAGTTACAAGAATTGATAAGGACTTGGATTAGGGTGGTGAAAATAGGACTGGAAAAATATACTGTAGTCATGAGTAATCATGAATTGGGACCTTATTAGTGTCTAGGTGCCAACATTTGAGAAGATTTTTCATTGTAGTTTCTATTACTTTTGGAAAGTCTCTATCTTGAAATAAAATTAAATATTAAAACACAGCTTTTAATGGATAATAAGTTTACTTTTCTGTAATTTTATTTATAATTATATTTAAACATTTTCACATATATATTTTAACATTGAAACAGAAAATACATCATAAGTACTGCTCCAAGGCTCGGGTGAGGATGTGTAAAAAGACAAGGAATAATGAGATAAAAAACCTGACCTTTTTTTTTTGGAAGTTGGGCTTCCCCTTGACTCTACCTGTCTGCTTATGTGTGCTTAGAGGGGAGGGAACCCCTCAGTGGAAAAGCAGAGCCTCTGTGCTTTTCTGTGGTTTGAATTGCTAGATAAGTATTTAGCATCTAACTATAATATATATAATAAGCTATTTAAAATAGAATTTGAATTAAATATTTTATGTTTGATAATTATGCAAAATATTTGTTTCCTTTGATTTTCCTGCCATTAATATGAAATTCATTGAGAGAGAGTTTAGAGTGTAAAGAAGAGGGACAAAGACAAAATCTCATATAAAAGCCAAGAATTTTTCTTTTAGGGCAGTATGGGGAAACCTGTGCGTATGATACTGTAAGGGGTAAAAAGGCAGCACTGGTTCTAGAATTAGTAGTCCTGGGTTCAAATTCTACTTCTGATGGATACTTTTTTTTAATTTTATTTTTTTTAAACCCTTGTACTTCGGTGTATTGTCTCATAGGTGGAAGATTGGTAAGGGTGGGCAATGGGGGTCAAGTGACTTGCCCAGGGTCACACAGCTGGGAAGTGTCTGAGGCTGAATTTGAACCTAGGACCTCACGTCTCTAAGCCTGACTCTCAATCCACTGAGCTACCCAGCTGCCCCACTGTTGGATACTTCTTGTGTGACATTAAGTAAGTCACTTTATCTCTCCAGGACTCAGTTTCCTCATTTGTGTAATATGGGTGTTGAATGCCCTCTGAATGGTCCCTTTCAGCTCTTTATGGACCTATGTTCATAAGCAGAGACATATGAGCTATCAAGGAATGAGAAACTGAGGATGCAAGTTTGAGTTAGATCTTGAAGGAGGTGAGAAGAGATGGAATCATGGAGGGAAGTAGAAGAGTTAGCTAGAGAAAGGAGGAAGGATGGCTAAATATGCAGAGAAATTCTGAGACTTTATGAGCTGAAGTCACCTGTTGAGAATGAAAGAGATGTATTTTTGTATAGTTATGTGTGTGTGTGTGTGTGTGTGTGTGTGTGTGTGTGTGTGTGTGAGAGAGAGAGAGAGAGAGAGAGAGAGAGAGAGGTAAATGCCATAAGAAGTCAATGAGAAATAAACAGAAAGGATTTCAGAATGCCTGTGAAGGACCAATTGAATTTAAGTAGCATAAATGGATGGAGGAAAAATGTAGTAGGAGAGCTACTAAGGAAGAGTAAGGCTGAGTGGAGGTGTTTGGAATGACTGACTCAGCAATCAAAGCTAATCCAGGGCCATCTGTCTGATTCTGCTAATCTGCTTAACTGGTCTCCAGCTTCTCCTGAGAGACCTGCAGGGCCTCATTTCTGGTTCACATGGGAAGGAAAAGTCAGAGGAGTTAGTCAGAGATCTCTCAGTGATGTAGGCCTGTGGTTCACTTCTTAGCTTCTTAGGTTATTTTTCCAGATTGATGCATCCAGAAAATGAGAAGCCCAGGGGGCTCCTTAACTTTATAGACTTTCCTTTGGCCAGGTAGAGAAAGGGGAGAAGGAGAATGAGATTGAGAAACAGAAAGGAATGGAAAGAAAATGAAGCCATGTCCCATATGACTCAAGTAAATTGCCAAAAGTAGGGTGGATTTGTGGTTTGTTTGTTTTTTGTTAGCATAAGGGTGGCTCACCAGAGCAATCAAATGGATTGTAGAACACTTGATTTGATGGATGAAAAACCAGACAGATGGCTTTATAGCCTAGATTTTTGGTCATGCAGATGTTTGACTTGGATAGGGGTTGTAAAGTGTTTCAATGGCTAGCTTGGTGACCAATAATAAGACTTGTATTGAAAATACATGGGAGAATGGAGAAAGAGATTCAGTAGATAGAGAGAATTTGAGAAGATTGGTTAGAGTAACAGATGCATGGAAAGAAATGTATCATGAAAGGAAAAGGGATGGAGGGAAAATGAGAGAAAGGAAGTGGAAGACAGGGAATAAAATAAATAATAGAGAGAAAAACTGAAAGAAATGCATGCATAGTCAACTCATCTATACTTACATGCATATGTGCACATACACATGCACAACTGAAATGATCCACAGAAAGAAACAGAGAAATGTGCCCACCCACATTTCCATTTTCTTTTCCAAGAAAATCAAATTTCTGGGATATAGGATCAAAAATAAAAACATCCTATATAAAGAGACTGTTAAATAAGTTGGTTCAGCCAAGTATTTAAAAAACTTCTGTGATCTTTTTCAGTCTTGTTGGGATTGGCAAACTCTTTCTTTGGAGCACATGGAATTGGTCAAACCTTTGAAAAGGCTTGGGGTGTCAAGTGCCAGGTAGAAGCCAATGGAGTAAATCTTTTTCTAGGATGTCCTTCTATAAGGTATGACTGAGTTTGAGTGATTTTTCTTCAGCTGAAACCTTTCCCTTCTCTGGTGCCTGATGCAAGTCACAGCATTGCATTAATTTCTAGTCATCTAGGGTAGGAAATGAAAAGATAATTTTTTAAGAACTCAAAACACATCTGTATGATTGTATATTTTGAGTTTTTTTTCTTTCTGAAGCATTTCTACAACTAAAAGTGAAAGAATGTCTCTATGTCACACCATCATTGTTCTGGAAAGAAAAACCAGTTCAACTTGGTATTTGATAATGTCTGAATATGATTATCTAACTGGTCTTTTTCACTTTTGGGGAGGTTGTGAAGAGATTGTTTTGGTATAGTCTGAATTCAATATTTTGCTATTCCAGGTATTATCTGGCTTTTTTCCCTCTTTTCTGTTCTTGGATGACTCTTTTCTCATGAATGATTATAAAAACTTCAGAAGCAATTGCTGGTTGACAGGATTGTTGTAATAAATCCTTCTTTGTATTTACTAATTCTTACTTCCCTCTCTTGCCCTGTAAGATAGGGCAGTGACCGTAATTATGATCCTTGTCTTGTAGAAAATATGAAAGGTGATGTGATGTTGTTGATAAAGATAAAAACTTGGGGAATGGGGAAGATTGATGCAAGTCCTACTTCTGACATGTTGGTCAGACACACAGGGTGAGCCTTTTAATGACATAGATAAGTTGTAGAACAGTTGCTGACCTGAATTGTCTAAGGAAGTTTGCTCACTGAGAATTCCTTATAGTGATGAATAATGGATGTAAATTTTAAAAACATCATGGGAAATAACAATAGCAACCAGGATAATGACACTAATTCACATTTGCATATTGTTTTAAAAATTTATCTTTGAGTTTTACAATAGTATAAAATGGAATTCCCTCTCATAACCCCCTTTTTGGAAATGAAGATACAGATCCAAAGAGGGAATTTGTGCTGGTTCTCACAGTTAGAAAGGCTCTAAGATATGTACTTGAACCCACATCTTCATGATTTCAAGTCCAGGACAAAATTAATGCTCTGATTATGTCTACATAATTCTCAAGTAGCTGATTGATTTAATCGATTCAATTACAAAGTCAGTTGATTTACTAAAAAAAATCATCTAAGTTGTTCATCATTATGTAGGTCAAACATCTAAATGAGTGACTGGATTTTTAAGTGAATTGACTGGATGTTTTGGCAACATTTAGACATAATTTAGGACAATGAAAAGTTAAATGAATTGGCTATTCTTATAAAACCTCATTCTTTCAATGTTGGTTAATTCAAAATCACATTTAATTTGAAGCAAGTGTGATCCACTGCCATTTGGAGAAAGTTTTTTCCATTAAAAATGCACACTTAGTACAAAGTATGCTTAATGTGTAACTCTAAGTGGAAATTTCATCTTTCTAATAACTTGGTGATTTTGAGGAAGTAAATCAGTAAGGAGAAATAGGCAGAACGTTCTGCAGGTTCTTTGAAGTTGGTCAACATTTCTGAAGCTTCCAGTTTTTATAGACCAGCATTCTATTCTTGAAGGAACTAGTTTATTAAATACTTTTCTGGTGTTAAAATAATATTCTGGATAATTAAAAAATCCCTTTGTTTTGAATGTGCCTTTTAAAAAAATTCTCAATATTAAGGAATGAGATTTCAATCCAATTCCTATTCTGGAGATCCTTTCTACTTTTCTGGGCAGTGGTATTGAAGTCATTTCCCTAATGATAAATCATAGAAGTTATTGGGGAAAAACTTGACACTGGCAATAATAATTTTTGGGTGGTGGAGGAATTGTGATTTAATAAAGTCAGTTTGGCTTAGATGGGGTAGCAAGAACAGCGGTTCTTGGGACTAGCTTTAGATAAAGTCCAAAGAATAAAGATATGGTTTCTCTTCAGAACTCTTCTATTCTTCCTTTCCTATCCCATTTTTCACTTTTTTCTTAATTTTTCACTTTTCACTTAATCTTCTGAGGAGTTTAGTGCTCACGTAGAATCCTTGTTTAAGTAATACTATCCATGTTTTTTAGCTTCCCTTACATCTGTACTCACCAACCCTGCCTCTCATTCCTTCAAATCTCTGTTTATGATTAGTTAGTGAATTAAAGGCATCAAGGGTGAAATGATGGTGTCTACACATAGAGAAAAAAAACACCTGATTTGTAATGGGAAGAACTCAGTTTGAATCCTGCCTCTGTAATCTTCTACCTATATGACCCTGAGCAAGTCAACTCTTGGGGACTCATTTTCCTCATATGCAGAATTAGGGGACTGAGCAAGCACTTTCAAGGTCTTCCTGGCTTAAATAAAATGGAAGTTATTAATAAGTACAATTTAATTTTCTGAAAGTATATTTTTGTTATGTAACATAATACATATTAGTTGCAACTTAGAAATGGGCAGTCTCTACAAAAGTACTCCTTCAGTGCCTCACTTTGGCATAGAAGTGACAGCGAGTACCCAAAGGCTTGGCCAGCTCAGTTCAAGCACTGGCAAATTCTACAAAGCTTATTAAGGCTTTGATTATAGGCCCAGCAATAGACTGTCTCTGTTGTCAGGACCAGCCCAGTTAAGGACAAAAAGATCCATCAACATGAAGTTGGTCAATGGGGTGATAGATTTTTTTTTCTTTTTCTTCTTCTTTTTTTTTTTTTTTTTTTGGCCACAGTGACTAGTAAAATGGATAAAAATACAAAACAGCACTTAGGTTTAATCTGTCTCTTTCTGTTGGCAGAGGCGGGAAAGAATTCTGAAGTTTTTTTTTTCTACAAACATTAATTTAACTGTTGGTACTCTATATGTGTGAGCCAAGGATCTAGGGATTAACAAATTGAAATGCCATTGGGAGGACACATCGCCTTGCTATTTTCAGTAGAAAGAAAACCAGAGGACACAAAGAAATTGCCACTGAATGGAAGGGTGGCTCACAGGATCTCAGAGAGGCAAATAAAAGATTTATTAAAAATAAAATTCTGCTCCTAGAGTAGAAATTCTTAATCCTGGGGGCCATGGACTTAAAATTGTAATTGTATTTCAATATAGAGCTGTTAGCTGGCGCAATGGCTATGGTGCTGGGGCTGAAGTTAGGAAGATTCTTCAGTTCTGCCCTCAGACTCTAACTAGCTGTGTAACTTTGAGTAAGTTACTTAGCCCTGTTTGCCTCAGTTTCCTCATCTATAAAATGAGCTGGTGAGGGAAATGGCAAACTGTTCCAGTATCTTTACCAAGAAAACTCCAAATGGGGTCACAAAGAGTCTGACATGACTGAAACAACTGAATAACAGCAAAATTCAATATACTTGGTTTCCTTTGTAGTACTCTGTCTTATATTTTATGCATTTAAAATATTATTCTGAGAAGTCATTCAGGCTGCCAGAGTCTTCTAAAACACAAAAATAGCTAAGAAGCTCTGCCATAAAGACAAGAACATTTCACTGGACAATTTATCATCTCCCCTTGTAGCATTAATGACACACATGAGTAAACAGACTACTGGGGTGATCATTATAGCACATACTCCAACATCGCAATCTCTTGCGAAGACTCAAGGAAGTAAGAAGATGGGATCCTTTTAATTAAGTCAGTATATACTTCAACAAGTGCAGTGCCATGGTGGACTTAATGTAATGGAAAGCTAGCTTGATTTGGCATCAGAGGACCTGAAAATCCTGGCATGGCTGCTGAATATGTTTGTAATTTTGAACCAAACATTTTCCATTTCTGGAATTTTAGTTTTTCCTTTTTTTTTAAATTAGAAGATAGGCTTAGATCACCTCTGAGATCCTTTTTAGTTTGGGATCCCGTGATTCATTTCATTCTAAAGTTATATAATCCACCTACAAGTTGTTAGTGATTAATAATAGCATAATGTGTTACCTCTCATGTTAATATTTGTGTTTTAGCAGGTCTTTTTCCAAAGAGGTGAGTCCTGTGGGGATGTTTTAGAGCCTGGTAGGGAATATTTTTTGGTGGGTCTTTCTTTTAGGGTTCCTTTCAAACCCTTGCCGTCTGGAAAAAAAGAATAGTCCTGGTGGAAATATATCTGAAGCTGTCCAGAATTGAAAAGTTTTGCATTTTATCTGATGTGACAATCTATAAGACACATAATATTGTCAGAGGAAGATTTCAGGGTTCTCTGATCTGTTGTAAACCCCCAATTTGAGAAGCTCAGGCTGTTACTGAGACCTCATTTGAAGATTTTTCTGTGAAGGGTTTTAAAGAAATGCATCTTTTTGTTAGACTATTTCTTAGAAGGGTTTAATTCTGCAGACATCAGAAAAAAGGCAAGTTTGCCTAAGGAAGAACTGGAATGATTTTGGAAGGAAGTACAATTAAGTTTTGAGGAAATAAAACTTCAAAATATTAGTCTAAAGTTATGAAATGAAACTTTCTTTATAGACATCAGTCATTGACATTTGCTTTTGGTTTTCTTAATCACTTTGGATGAAAAATCATGATGTTTTCATAAGACTCTTTTTTGTTGGGGGTTGGTTTGGGTGGGGTGGCTAGAATGTCTTCAATTCGAAATAACATTAGGACTGGCTGAAAAATAAAAAAAATTCAAGCAACAGCTAGTTTGTTTGCCATCATGCTTTGAAACTGAAGCACCATCTAAATTGATTTTTTTAAACTGCTACTTTCTAACTTAGTTAACAACTCTAAGAATGAAGGGAAAGAGCTAGACAAATGGGTTAAGTGACTTGCCCAGGGTCACGCTCCTTGGATATATCTGATGCCAGATTTGAAACCAGTTCTTCCCAACTCCAGGCCTAGCGATCTATGAACTGTGCCACCTAATTGTCCCATTTATATTCATTTTCTCATTGAATCAGCTGGTTGTTTCTTATATCATTCATTTATATATTACTTCAAAATATTTATTAAGTACCCATGGCATGCAGTGCATACTGCTAGGTGCTGAGAATATATAATGTTTAGATAAGAGAGGGTCACTTTCATTCTCATAGCACAGTAAGACACTCCTACAAATAAATATAAGACCCATTCATAGATCATAAGATTTAGAGGTGGAAGGTATCTTAGAAGCCAACTAAACTAATAACTCACATTTTTGAGATGAAGGAAGATGAGTCTCAGGGAGTTCAGTTGTCATACTGTAAGTAGGAGAGCTAAGATCCTTTAATAAACAATTAATAAATGATGAATATTCTCTGAGATTGGAGGGAGATGGTTATCAACTGGGGTATTCTCAGAGGTTCCCTGGAGGAAATGACATTTGAGTTTGGTGCCATGTAGAAACCATAAAGAAATACAGTTTTCCTTTCCTTTCCTTCCTTCCTCCCTTCCTCCCTTCCTCCTTTCCTTCCTTCCTTCCTTCCTTCCTTCCTTCCTTCCTTCCTTTCCTCCTCTCTTCAAGAAGGGCTTGTATCAGGCAGCATGTGAATGGAGCTTCTGAAAAAGACTGAGCTCCTGTTCAACAGATCAACAAGCATTTGTTAAACACTTACTAATTGCTGAACACTATGCTAAGCACTAGTGATTGCAGCATCTAGAAGGATCTGACTCACAAAGAATTTTTATTCAAACCACAAGACAAATTATATGGTCATAGCAAGCTCTTTCTCTATCCATCCACTCTGGTTTTTCCTTTGCAATTCCAGCTGCCCTTTGCCATGACAATTTACTTTCTTATGAACTCGACCTAGAAGAGCTGGGCATAATCCACTTCTTGCTGAGGCAGACATCAAGAATAAGGTTGTATATCTTATGGCCCCTTGGAGTAGTATTCCTTCTGAAGATATAGAAATACTGTAAAAGGGAAAATGTAAGTGAATACAATTCCTTTATACATGCTTTAAACATAGGTTTGGAAAATATTCCTTCCCTTCCCATTTTCTCATTCACATATTCGTTTGAGTACTGATAAGTAAAATGTTAGTAACATAACATAATAAATAACATAATGGAAGAACTTTAGGAAGGCTACCAAACTCTTTGGGGCTATATAACCATTTCACATAAGTAACACAATGAGTTTCTCCTTTTCCTTTTCTACAATGTAACTCCAGATTAACTCCAATCTTCAAAGGGAGAGTGGTTTCCATTGGCAGTGCCTTTCTAGGGGCAATGAACCTCCCATCTTGGGAAACTGTTTGGTTAATGGCCAGGAACATTGCAAAATATTGCTATAGATAGAGTATTTTAGTTTGCTTCCTCTGGCATCAGAGTACTTTTTTCACAATTTGGCAGCAACAATTAATTAATGTGGATATCTTTTTAAAAAATCATATGCATTTATGTGCCTATTTCTGCTTTTTATGCCCCTCCTCTTTTCTAAAAACAAAACAAATAAAACCCCCAAACAATATCTATGAAAATATAACAAAAAAGCAGAACTATCACTCTAGAGGCTTTGCATATAAACAATGGTGATCATGATAATAAGAATGATGTCATAATGTTCAGTTGACATTAAAAAGAATGGCAACTCTACTGGACCCATACCCTGCTTTATTGCAATTTGGCTGCTAATATTCTGCAATGAAGGCAAGCAGAAAGCCACTGCAGCTGACCTCAGGTTTAGTAGATAATACAGAATTCAGCTATGTCACTGAAACAAGAGAAATGGGTTGACACTCACTTTTATAGCCTAGCTGTATGGTATCAGCCCTTTACCATGTGTAATTTTCAAGTTTCAGGAAACGTGATTTTACTGTATAGTCTGATCTACTTAATAATGGAATCGTGTTTTAGTGGTATACTACTGGTTCCTTAATGGAGAATGTCCATCATACTCTCAAAATTGCAATTTGGGGGGAAAATAGGAAGGACAGTGTATAATGAAAATGAATCAGAGCCAAAATACAGTTTATTTAGGGAATTAGAAGCTAGCTTGCCTCTTCTTTGGGCCTTTTACTTCTCTTCCTCTTTTTTCTTTTGCTACCAGATGCCGTGGTGCAGAGGGCACACGGAAGGGAGAAGAGAAAAATTCCTACTGGCCTAATTGGTTGCTTGTCAGCAGCTTTGCCAAAAGGTTTTATATTTGAAAAGATTGGACCTATGAAAGTAGTTTCCATTTCCATAATGATGTAGAGTTTATAGAGGGCTTTTCTTATTATACACAGGTGTGGGAGACAGACTATTTTATTTTTTTTATTTTACTTTTTATTTTTTTAATTATTATTATTATTTTTTTTATAGAGATAGACTATTTTAGAGATGAGGAAACTGAGGCTGGAAGAAGTTAAATGATTTGCTCAGGTTCACACAGTTATTTTGAAATTTTTTTCCTGATATGAATTTTTAAAATTGATTAATTAAAAAATTTTTTCTGTGGTCACATGATTCATGTTCTTTCCCTCCCCTCCTCCCACCCCCTCTCGTAGTTGACATGCATTTCCACTGGGTTTTACATGTTTCAATGATCAAGACCTATTTCCATATTATTGATATTTGCCCTAGGGTGATCGCTTAGAGTCTACGTCCCCAATCATATCCTCATCGACCCATGTGATCAAGTAGTTGTTTTTCTTCCGTATTTTTGCCCCCACAGTTCTTTCTCTAGATGTCACACAGTTATTTTTGAAGGTAGGACTAGAAACAAAGTTTTCTGACTCAGATCCAATGCTAATTCAATTTGATTCAATTTAACTCAGTTCAATAAGCATCATTATGTGATTCTCCCAACAAACATAAGATTAGTAGTATAAGTATTATAATTCTTATTTAATAAAAGAGGAAATTGGGGCCCAGAGAGGTTAATAGATTCCAAGGTCAGTATTCTTTTCACTATATGGTGCTGATTCCATATATACAGATTACTCACTGACCCTTTCAGTTTTCATAAAAACAATTAATCAAGAAAGACATTAGGAATGATGGCAGGTCAGGTTTTTCGTTTAAAAAACTTGATGAATTGTCAACACAAGAAATTAAGTTTAATCACTATGATCTTCTGCTGATACAGTAACAATATGTTTCTGATTGAATTGGCTTGTTCTGCTGGTATAATGTAGACCATTCTCTCTATGATGCCACATATTTATCTCAGTTTCCTTATCTGTAAAATGGAAAACAGTACCTGTATTAACTACTTCACAAGTTTTTTTGTGAGTCTCATGTGAGATCAGTATACATAAAGAATTTCATTATCTGTAAAGTATTATATAAATGCCATTTATTACTATAAAGAGACAGCATCACAAAATGAATAATGACTTGGCCTTGGAACCAAGGAATTGGTTTGATTTTTTGCATCTGGCAAATACTGCTCGAGT
Source organism: Gracilinanus agilis (assembly GCF_016433145.1). Taxonomy (NCBI): domain Eukaryota; kingdom Metazoa; phylum Chordata; class Mammalia; order Didelphimorphia; family Didelphidae; genus Gracilinanus; species Gracilinanus agilis. The sequence goes on from NC_058133.1 coordinate 129,238,626, forward strand.
GATCCTCGACCAGTCAGTTTCTTTTAGTGCTCTAGACCAAGGTGTCAAACTTACCTGCTGGAGCAGCTAAACTTTCAGGTGCAACCAGAACCAGCTTATTATGTAAATGGAAAATGTTTAAAGAAACAAATAATAGTCTAATACAATATGGATAATACACATTTGTGGTTTTCTAATTCAAGATATAACTTGAAAGGATCCATGTTTACTTGAGTTTGGCATCACTGCTCTTGTTGTCCAGTCATTTTTCTGAGTTGTGCCTGACTCTTCATGACCTCATTTAGGAGTTCTCCTGGCAGATATTGAAGTGATTTACTATTTCCTTCTCCAGTTCATTTGACGGATGAGGCAAACAGATTTAATGATTTGCCCAGGGTCACATGACTAATGTCTAAGGCTAGATTTGAACTCAGGAAGATGAGTCTTCCTGACCCCAGATCTGGCACTCTATCTATTCCTCTAAATGGGAATGTCATTGTGGTTATTGCTTAGTCATAGATGACTCTTCGTGACCTGATACTGTCCATGGGATTTTCTTGGGGAAGATATTGGAATGGTTTGTCACTTCCTTCTCCAATGAATTAAGGTCAACATATCTGAAGTCAGATTGAAACCCAAATCTTTCTGACTCCAGGCCAACTACTCCATCCATTGAGCAACCTGGCTATGTACTTCTGCTCTAGACAACTCTTAAAGTCTATCTTCAAGGTAGAGAGAATTCTCTATACCTTTGAAATGATAGACTTAATTCCTGTCCCTACTATTCTATAAAAGTTATCATTTTGGATGGAATTCAGACTGAAATGGTCCTGGGAAAGTCACTTTCATAAGATTTTCCCTTATATTTAATCTTCTACAGACCATTGAAGGTAGTTAAAAAATAATCACTTTTTGTAGGTGAACTAAAATATTCAGGCTCATATTTCAAAGCCTCCTTCTTATAGTTCCAGGAGAAGACAGGAAAACAAGAATGGTATGGATTTTGTCCTGTTATCTCATGATTTGATCTTCTCTTATAGGTCTTTATATTTTTGGAGCTTTTCATTTCATGGCATATGTGGAGATTATAAGTATTTGGCATGTCCACATCTCTTAAAAGCATTGTTATATGTCCAAGACATTGTAGTAAACAAACATTTATTACCACATAATGTTCCAGTCACTATCTTAAGAACTAAGATACAAAAAGAAGTAAAAAGATAGTCTCTGCCTTCGAGGAGCTTACATTCTAATGAAGAATAGAGCATATAAAAAGAAACTGAAGGGCAGTTAGGTAACACAGTGGAAAGAACACCAGACCTGGAATCAGGAGAACTTAGGTTCAAATCTGGTCTCAGGCACTTCCTACCTATGTGACCCTGGGCAAGTCACTTAATCCTGATTGCCTAGTCCTTGCCATTCTTCTGTCTTAGAATTGATTTGATGAATAGATAAAAGGTAAGGGTTTAAAAAAAAGAAAGAAACTGGAAGGGAATGGGAAACAGAGGCAGGGACCAACACGGTAGAGAAACATTCAGAATCAGGAGTGGGCCCAGGAAGGAATGAAGACATGGCTGGCCTGGACATTTTTCTTAAAATTGAGGAACTAACCAATCAGAGGAGGGAGTCCCAGGGAGTGGAGTAGGACAGCAGTTAGGTTTTTGATAATGCTTGAGTCCTGATTCTGGTTATTGGTTTGGTTTTAAAAGATATTTTGAGTTCTATGTTTGTAATATGAATATTTGTCATCTGCTAATTCATGATAGATAGTGAGCTACTGATATATAATTCTAGCCACCAGGTCATGTTTTACTAGGAATTTGGTAGATGTTAAAATTTCATAGCCTGCATCTCAATCTTCTCATCTTTTATTATTATTATTGTTATAGAAAGTTATTTCATATTATTATTCAGAAATTCTTATCAAACATACAGAGTTGACATAAATTGGCTGAGGGATAAGTGTTTATCTTCTTATTTTTCTTTTATATTAATGTCCTATAGATAATCAGTTGGATGAAACAACTGCTTTTTGTCATTGATTTAAAATATTAAGATGTAAACTGATCTGTAGGTTTACTGAAAGCATCCTCAGTACATAACTCTTATCTTCATCATCATCATCGTCATCATTTTACTTGTAGAATAGTCATATAGCCTATGTTGGGTTCAATTAGTCAATGGGAGTTGAGAGAGAGAAAGGGCAGGTAATTAAATCATTTTGATTAGCACCAAGTAGACAAAGGCAGCTAGGTGGCTCAGTAGATAGAGTGTCATGCCTCCAGTTAGGAAGACTCATCTTCCTGATCTGACCTCAGACATTTACTAGCTATGTGACCTTGGGCAAGTCACTTAACCATGTTTATTTCAAAGGTCCTCTTTTGTAAAATGAACTAGAGAAGGAAATGGCAAACCACTCCACTGTCTTTCCCAAGAAAACCCCAAATGGGGTCAGAGTGAGTCACTACTGAACAATAATTGAACAACAACAAAGTAGAGCAAAAAAAATCAATTAATATATGAATTGATATATGAAATCTTTCACTTTTTAAAGATTATATATACATATATATTCAGAGTAAAGTTAGATACATGGAAAGTATAATTGCCTATCTGTTCCTGATTTTTTTTCCAATAAATGAATACTTCAATTTTTACCTCTCCATATTCTTTAGAATGCCTCCCTTAACAGTTGATGGGGAAGTAGCTATGATAAGTGCTAATACATATGTTTTAATAGAAAAATGAGGTATTTTCCATTTGTGGTAGAATGCTTTTTTGGGGTTCTTAAAATTGCTCAAAAAGAGGAAATGAAAAAGAGGAACATGTGTTTGTTTGTTTTAGCTGAAGTTCATGAAATGAATTCTTGAGAAAGCTACCAAGAGCCCATTTCGAAGAATGATGACTCTTCCGGCATTGAATTATTGTCTCACTTCTAGATTATAATTAGCTTCTCGAGGGGTTTGAATGTATAAATTACTATAGATTATAACCCAGTAGAGTACCCACACAAAGAACCTCTCTATGGAAAAAATGACTTCTTTGCCTAATAGAAGAATCAGAGGTCATATAATGTCAGCTCTGAAAATGAATCTTAGACATGATCAGTCAAGTTTTGCATATTTTATAGCTAATGAAACTGATGGGAATAGAGAGAAAATGACTTGCTCAAAGTCATGCAGCTAGTTAATGTCCTCAGGTAGAGTTGTTACAAGGTAATTGTAAAGTAAGATGTTTGGAACTCTGCCCTAGGATGTCAAGTTTAGATGTCATGGCAGCTTTTGCACTCTGTCAATAGGTTGGTTAACAAAAATGGGGGATAGAGTGGGAATCGAAACTATGATTTAATTGATACAGTGAACTTCCAAGTGAGGAAATTATCTATAAAAATATAGAACAGAATCTTTTCTGCAATTTAAAGTCTTATAGTTACCTAGGTCACTAAGAAGTTAGTTGATTTGCTCAAGGTCACATAACCCATGGTTTTTAGAGACAGGACTTGAACCCAGGTTTTCCTGGATTTGAGCTATTTTTTATTGATTTCATTTTGAGGGACTCTCTTTAGGAAGAATAATTAGTTAAAACAGGAGGCTATAGCTGGTGAAATCCATCTCTATCCTGCCCCTGCCCTCCAGCTTAATTACGTTATGCATTCATAGTGGGGCACACCTTCGTCGGAAAATTATTTCAGATAAAGATGCTTCACAAATCATAAACTCTACATGTGAGATGGTATACTTCATTTTTAGGCTACAAATGTTTAAAAGTGTTGCATCCACAGCATTCATGCAAGCAAATGAAACCTCTTATTGTCACCAACAGTGACAGAAGAAATAGATAGCATGCTATTGTGATCCTTCACCCTTTCAGAACTTTTAAAGATAGCCGTTACTTTATTTTTAAAAATTAAATTAAATTTTATTTTCCCTTAATTACATGTAAAACTGGTTTCCAGCATTTTTCAAAGAATATTGAGTCTCAAATTTACTTCCTCTCTCTCTCCCTTCTGCCCCCTTCCAATCCCATTTAAATAGCAAAAAAAAATCTCATATAGATTATACATGTGCAATCATGTAAGACAGTTTTCTATGTTAATCTTTTTTGTGGGAGGAAATTTAAATAGGAAAAAATTAATAAAGTCAAAAGAGTTTGCTTTGATATGTATTCATACTCTATCAGTTCTTTTTCTCTGGAAGCAGATGGCATTTTTTAAAAACATGAGTACTTTGGGATAGTTTTGCGTCATTTATTGCTGAGAATAGCAGTTATTCACAGTTGTTCATTGTATAGTATTCCTGTAACTGAGTATGATGTTCTCTTGGTTCTGTTTATTTCACTGTGCTTCAGTTCATGTAATTCTTTCCAGGTTTTTCTGAGCTCCTCCTGCTCATCATTTCTTACGACACAGTAGTATTCCATAATAGTTATATACTATAACTTACTCAGCTATTACCCAATTGATGGGCATCCACTCCCTTTCCAATTCTTTGCCCACCCTCCTAAAGAGCTGCTTTAAATATCTTTGTAATATAGGAACTTCCCTTTTTTGTTTTTTCATCTCTTTGGGCTACAAACCTAGGAATGGTATTGCTAGTGTTATGTTGGTAATAACAGATATATTGGGGAAGCTTCCTGCTGCCATCCTCTACATTACATTAGGTCAAAGGGTATGTTTTGTTTTATAGCCCTTTGGGCTTAGATCCAAATTGCTCTCCAGAATGAATCAGTTCACAATTCCACAAAGTGCTTTCATAGCTCAACTTTCCTTGAACCCCACCAAGTTTTGTAATTTTCCTTTTCTGTTGTAATAGCTAATCTGATAGGTGTGGGGTGGTACCTCAGAGTTGTTTTAATTTGCATTTCTCTAATTAATGGTAATTTACAGCATTTTTTGTACAACTATAAAGAGCTTTAATTACTTTGAGAACTGCCTCTTCCTATCCTTTGACCATTTATCAATTAGGAAATGACATTCTTGTACATTCAACTTATTTCTCCACATATTTGATAAATGAAGTCTTCTAATATTAGAGATACATAAATTTTTTGCACCATTATGATTACTGTGTATTGTTCTCCAGCTGATTTATTCATATTTAGTTTCTGATCATCAACTCCCTCAATCTGTCCTCTTTTCTATCAACCCCACCCTCCTTCTCTTATCACCTTTCCCTCCTACTTTCTTGTAGGGCAAGATAGCTTTCTATATTCAATTGCTTGTATATGTTCTTCCCTCATTGATCTAATTTTGATGAGAGTACAGTTCACATGCTCTCCTTTCCACTTCCTTCATCTTCCTCTTCACTGTATATGCTCTCTCATAGCTCTTTTATGTGAGATAACCCCATTTTATTTTTCTCTTCCTCCTTCTTCCAATGAATTCCTCTTTCTCATACCTTTATTTTATGATTTTAAAAAATATTACCCCATTTTATTCAACTCATACTCTTGTCATTTATGTGTATTTCTCCTAACTGCCCTAATAATAAGAAAGTTATTTGGAGTTACAAGAATCATCTCCCCATATAGGGAAGTACATAGTTTAACCTTATTTAATGTCTTTTGATTTCTTATTCCTGTTTACCTTTTTATGCTTCTCTTGAGGCTTGTATTTAGGAGCCACATTTTCCATTTAGCTCTGATCTTTTTATCAGGAATGTTTGAAAATCTTCTATTTCATGGAATATTAATTTTTCCCTGGTAAGATTATGCTCATTTTTTCTGGGTAAGTAATTCTTGGTTGAAGTCCTAGCTTCTTTGCCCTCTGGAATATCTTATTCAAAGCCCTCTGATCTTTTAATGCAAGAACTGCTATATTTTGTGTTATACTGACTATGGCTCCATGATATTTGAATTGTTTCTTTTTGGTTGCTCATAATATTTTATCCTTGACCTGGTAGCTCTGGAATTTGACTATAATATTCCTGGGACTTATACTTTTGGGATCTCTTTCAGGAGGTGATAGGTGGATTCTTTTAACGTCTATTTTGTCCTCTGGTTTTAGATACTAGAACAGTTTTCTCAATTATTTCTTGAAAGATACTGTCTAAGCTCTTTTTCTGATCATGGCTTTCAGGTAGTCCAATAATTCTGAGATTATCTTTCCTGGGTTTACTTTCCAGGCCAGTTATTTTTCCAATGAGAAATTTCACATTTTCTTTTTTCGACTTTGTTTGATTTTTCTTGATGTATCATGGAGTCCTTCCACTTGCCTAATTCTAGTTTTTAAGACAAGTTTTCTTGGGTGAGCTTTTGCACTTCTTTTTCCACTTGGCCAATTCTACTTTGTAAAGAATTCTCTTCCTCAGTGAATTTTTGTACCTCTTTTTCCATAGAGCCAATTCTACCTTTCAAAAAGTTATTTTCTTCAGTGCATTTTTGTATGTATTTTCCCATTTGTGCAATTTTACTTTTTAAAGAGTTCTTCTCTTCATTGGATTTTTTGCCTTTTTTGCCTTTTTTTTTAACCAATTGACTTATTCTGTTTTTTAAGGTATTAATTTCTTTGGTATTTTTAGTGTCTCCCTTTTCATGATTTTCCTGTACCACTTTCATTTCTCTTCCCAATTTTTCTTCTACCTCTCTTATTTGATTTTAAAATTCTTTTGGAGGATTTTATTAATAATCTTCTATCAATTCTTTTTGGTCTTGAGAGCAATGCATATTTTTCTTGGAAGTTTTGGATGCAGCAGTATTGACTTTCTTATTTTCTTCTGAGTTTGTGTTTTGTTCTTCCCTGTCACCAAAATAACTTTCTTTGTTGAGTTTCCTTTTTTTGTGGTTTGCTCATTTCCCAACCTTTTTCTTATCTTTTAATTTGAAAAGCTGATAATTTTGAGCTCTATATGGTGAAGGGAACACTATTCTAAGCTTCAGGTTCTTTGTGCGGCTGCATTCAGAGATTGCTCTGGAGATCTATCTGCTTTCAATTCTTCCAATATGGTATATGATATAAGGAGAGATGTATTTTATAGTGTCTTGTTTTGCACTCTAGCCTGTGAATAACCCCAAGCACTCTTTTTTCCCCTTGGAATTGTGGCTTGAGACCCTGCTTCCATGTGGCAGCAAGAGCTTATGTCTGCTAGTGCTCCTCCTCATCCTCAGAATCCATTCTTGGACTGCAACCTAGTTCTGTGTATGGGCAATGCAATAACAGTCTCATGCCCAGAGCCAGCAAAGGGACCTTTGTAATCTCCTTCTGAGCAGTTGTCTGACCCTTCTTACTGTCTGCAGCCAAGAACTCAGAAAGTCTTTGCTGCTATTTTAGCTGCCCCAAAGCCTATTGCCAAGGTGGGCCTGCCCTGGCATGTTGCCATCTACCTCCATCCCATGTACTAGATCCCTCTTATGGGCCTTTAAGGTTATTTTTGCTTGAAGAATTATTTCACCTTGTCTTTCTATGAGCTATGCTGCTCTAGAATTTGTTTTGAAGCATTATATGATCGTATTTTGGAGGATAATTTGGTAGAGATCAGAGGGGTCTATGTAGTTTCTCTGCCAATCTTGACTCTGCCCCCCAACAGCTCTTACTTTAAATGAGATAAGTGATAGCAATGTAGGTTGCTTTGAAAATGCTACTATGCAGCAGTTCTGACCCTGTCTAGTCTTTGAGGGAGAATCTTAATCTCAGAGGACACTTGTTTCTTCTTGTAAACATATTCTTTCTCAACCTCCTTTGGGCATAGCAGCTTCTCTCTTAGAGATTCAGGTATAAATTTTGTTTCCTTTTGTTTTGCAAGGAGAAAAGGCAGCCTTTCTTTTCCTTGACACATTGTCATTACCCAGCTCTTTGAGAAAGTCTTCTACGGCCACTGATTACACTAGAAGCCATTACAGACCATGTAAGGGTCTAAGTTCCTCCTATAGAATGCTCTTGAGGACCCTTCAGCTGTTGTAGTGAGGATCTGTTTGGTCACCTCAATCAATTAACTGAATTCATTTTAATTAAACATGCTCATTAAATACAAGGCACTATTGTATATGTAGAGGCAGCCCTTCATGGTGTATGGGGGAGAAAGGATGGACTAGTTTTGGCTAAATTTAGATCCCCGTGGATCCTGGGATACACATACTGTTTATCTATTATATGAAGCAGACTTGAGTGGGGCAGCTATTGTTTCATCACCCCTGCCCCAAAGATTTTGTGACTAATCTAATCAAGTATGTGGAGTTATCTGTTTAATTGTCAGTTATTTGATTTAAAAAAAAAAAACCAAACCAAACCAACAACCAGGGGCCTCCATGTCCTGTAGATTAGGGGAAAATGACACTTTTCTGAAAGAAACTATTTTTATCTCCATTGTTTTTAACTCTTTCATCATAGGTCCAGTTCATGTGGCAACAAACCAAATAAAAGTTAAAAGAACAAGAAATTCTGCTTGGCAACACGTGGACAAAAGATCTGGATCACTGATTTGTTTTTTCCTTGCTCTTGTTTGTAAACTATATATATACACATTTTTTTTTTGCTGGAAGCCATTTGAATAGCTTGGTCCTTAAAAAGTTAAAGTGTGGCAATCTTGACTATCTAAAATATTAAATACAACTAACCAAAACTAACTTCAAACCAACTGTAATCCTTCTGAGGCTTACCCAACATGGCTAATTGTGTTCTGTTTATTGTCTCCTTAACACTATCTGCCCTGGGAATTTCCTGGGTTTCTTTGTCTTCTGCTTTTGGGGTAATATTGGTTTAACCACTAGAATAGCAATACTGGAAAGAGACTATTTTTTCAGATGGAAGTGATAGAGGCAACAGTTTTATAAAACCCAACTTATTCACTTTATTTCCATGGTCCTTTTCTGTTCATCAAATGGACACTTCTTCAGTCCTCTCTCTGTGAGATGATTGTCTTTGAGTACTACCTTGGATGAGAAATTATTTCTAGGTAACTTGGAAAGTCAAGAAGACCTGGGTTTCTTTTCCTGGCTCAGATACTTATTAGTGGTATGACACTAGTATTTAATCCCTCTAAACCTTGGTTTCTTTATCTGTAACATAGTAATAATAACACATCTTACTTATCTGATAGTGTTATGGAGAGGCTTAAAATAGGTAATGTGGAGTAAGTGCTTTGTAACCTTTGGAGCATTATATGAGGGTCAATTATTTTAATTATTATTCCAATGATTTCTTTTCCTTCTTACTTAAATTTTCCCCATTCAATCAACAAATACTTCCTATGTTCTGGCCACTAAGCTAGGTTCTAGGGATACAAAGGCAAAATGAAACAGTACTGTCCTTAAGGAGCTAACATCAACATGTATAAGTATATATGAGAGATATATGTATATATATGTGTATATGTATGTACGTATATATGCCTACATGAGGCTCCACCATTTCCACATCACCTCAAAGACTGAGTAAAGCTTTGATACTTCCCCTTGAGCAACATGTAAATTATTGCCTTAATCTAAGCAGCTCCTTTTATTTGCCTTCTATTTTTTGGTTGTATTCTGTAGTCCTTCTACCAAAACAAAAATTTAATAGGAGATTCAGTGTGAACTTGGTTTTCCCAACTGTTCAGATGTTAAAGATGTCAATTTCCTAAGGACAAGCAATATTCCACTTTAGTTTTTGTTCCTGATATATCTTGCACATAGTAGGTATTTAGAATTTGAATTGAAATTTCACACAAAAATATGTGAAAAGGGAGTTTGAGATAAGGCAAAGTGTAAAGAGTTGGAGATGCGAAAGCAAATGATTTTGCATGGAGTGAAAGGTCTCAGAGAATCTAGGTATATAATTTAGAGAAGGTTTGAAGCTGAAGCTGGCAGTTGGACTTGGAACTCTGAGGGGGAATTTGGAGGAGAGTGAACTGGAGTCTGGAAGGAGTGGGAGCTTTACGAGGAGTTCCCAGCTTCTGGATCCTCTGATCCTGTATACAGTGGAGTTTCTGAGCCTGTCTTTGGTTTACTTCAGTTCCTGATTCATCCCAGCCTGCCCTTGTTTTCCTTTTATTCTACCTGTGAGAATCTGAAGGAAGATACAGCTTGACTTGACCAGTTATTCTACCTCAGCAGGCACTAGCCTACACCCTTGGTGATCAGGTCATTTTGATACATTTTGAACAGGGTAAAACCTGTTCAAAAGTCAGAAGGTGCAAAAGATCACAGGAGCTCATAAACAGTTAAAGGATACTTAAGCACTCACATTAGCCCCAAAGCTCCTGTTGATTGGGAGATGAACTTGGATTTTAACAGGACAATATTTGAACATTCTGGTGAAATCCCCAAAGTCTTGCACAATCCTACTGAGACTCATAATATTATCTTATTTACTCTTACATAAAGTAAAGACATTTTGGAGCTGTTGGAAAGGCAATGCCCTTCACATTGTACCTATAGTGTGCAAATATAGTTCATAGTATTATGAATTATAGGGGGCCAGTTGGAGGTCTTCTGCTCACTTGCAATATGAATTTAGCCTCTTACTAATCCTCTAGTTGTAGGGTCCCCATGGACAATCCCCTTCTCTTTGAGGAATGTAGATTCTTAGAAACATTTTTAATCACCTTAGAATTTCAAATCTCTGAACTCTTGGACTTAGACTTATTCTGAAGGCAAATCCAAAAGCTGGTGCTGTTTCCTCTTCCTCCCCATTTTCCTTGTAACCAGATGACTAAATTCTGGAATGATGATGTGTAGGATATATTCCCCTCTTATAAGCACAAGGAAGAAGTTCAGGAATAATGGTATCTATAAACTATCCTCAGCCAAGCATATACAGCCTTCATATACTTCTGTCTTAAGGATACCAATGATTACTTTTTTTGGAAAGTTTGAGGGGATGTGGGATAGCAAAGAAGGGAAAATGAGTTTCCTACTCGGCTTCACTCCAGAAGAAAAGAGAAAGGCAAAAAGAGAATTGACTGCTAGTTTTTGTTTTCTGGTCAATACAGAGGAGTGATTTTCTCAGGCAAAAATCCTTTCTCTTAAGGTTATTGGCTAAGCAGATCATATTGAGGTAACCCTAGCCAACTTAGTCAAGAGTTGACTTTTATTATTTTTACAAAGTTTTCAGAAAAATGCCATTTCTTCCTATACAAGGAGAAAAGTAGGGGAAATGAAATGTTCCAAATAAAGGCTCACCAGTAATATCGGGAAATCCCATGATCAGCCTCTTCAATTAATCTTGGTGGTGGGGACAGGAAAGACTTTCCAAAGAAAATGATACCAAGGATGATACTTCAAGGAAGCTAGGGATTTTAAGGGGTAAAGATGAGTGCCATGAAATAGATCAGGATGATAGACTGAGGATTCATTTTATATACAATAAAACTTAGGTCCAACAAGTTGAAGTGGATTGTCTAAGGTCACATAAGTAATGAAAGACAGAACTAGAATTTTTATCTAGCTCCTCTGGCTCTAAATCCAGTGCTCTTTTTACCCTACTGTGATGCATTTAGGATTCATTTTAGATCCTAGCTCTCTTTCTGGAAAGCATAGCTTTCCCTCCTTCCCTCCCTCCTTCATTCCACATTTGTTCCCTTTGTTCCTTCATTCCTTCCTTTTTATTTAAAGTTGACAGATCCCTTTCCTAAGAAAAAGATTGCTTTCCTTTGACCAAATCTAAATTGGCCCTACAATTTATTCATAATTTCCATTATATGTTGATAGAGGAACAGGTAATGATGTCATACTTTGGTACGTATGGAATTGTATTCTGAGTAATAAATTTTTATGACATAGTCATGCATTACTACCAGGCTGAGATTTTTGTACAAGTTGAGGAATTAATGTGTGAGGATTATTAGTGAGTAAGAGAGTCCTGACAAAGGTTGAGAACTAATTTGAATAAGAATCTATGTTTAGGGCAGAGAGTTTATAGTAAGAATTTATCTTAAAAAATTAACAAACTTCCAGTTGATATCTATTCAAATGAATATAAATAAATGTATTTATAATAATTGCTTTTTAAGAATAGACAAGGGAAAAATTAGCCAAATAATGATTACTCATTTATGTTTTTATTCTAAAAGCTATTTATTTGGTTTTTACTTTCTTAACTATGGGCCATCAGTTGCCATTCATGCAAAGCTATAATTTGACTTTTCAAATATGTGCAATTTTATAAATCTTACATTTCCTGCTAAGAAGTTAAAGTGAGTCAACTAATTAAGGCTGAATTAATGCTTTTCTGTTATAAGGATGAGAATCCAACCCCATCCTCAATTAATTTAATAATTTAAGGCCTAGGGAGCTCAACTGAATTAGTTAATCAATCAAGGATCAGATTTAGATATGTAAAAGATGGTTTATACTTTGTGATTTCTTTATGGGTGTAAACTTCTTTGATTAGATCTAGAAGGGGACAAATGATTGGATAACTGGATAAAATGACTTGGCCAAAGTCACATATGCAGTGTTAGCTGTCAAATCCAAGTCTTCTGATTCAAAAGTCAAGATCCTCCATCATTTACTCTAGGTAAAAGATATTACAACAATACAATAATACAATAATACAAAGAGTTATGGAAAAAGTAAAACCTCCTATGAAATGACACGTAGTGATAAAAACAGAATCAAGACAGTATACTCACTAAATTTGAGCATAGAATTTTAATAATAATGATGGCCACAAAAATACAAAGAAGAAAGTGATTGATCAAGAAGGAATACAAAAGATAACAAGACACTTTTCTTGTTACTTGGTTTAAGTTAATATATGCTTTAAGAGCTATATAAATTTTGGAATTAGTGGTCTTATGTATAATCTTATTTTTAATTTTTTGAATCCTTATATTTCTTTTTGGTCACTCTAATGGTGGTTACTATGAAGCTTATAATAAAAAAGCCAAAAGTAAAGGATGAAAAGAAAGATTGTGGGACTCAAAGTCAGGAGATATGAGTTTAAATTCTGGAACTGGTATTTATTAGCTTTCTGTCTATGGGAATCTCTTTCCACCAATTGTGAAGCTCAGTTTGTTCTTCTGACAAATGGAGACTTAGGAGGTGGATGTGAGAAAAACACTTTTTAAAGCCTTATATAAATATGAATTCTTATTATTACATAAAGGCTTATAAAACCTAGATCCTGTCATAAAAGATTTAAGTTGAGGAACTGAAGCATGTACACATGAAATATTTAAAGCACATTAACAATAAACAACAAAATATATTCATCATCAAAGGAGGTATTTCAAAAATAAACTATATAGAAAGGAAGGAAATAAACATTTAAATGCCTACTATGTGACAAGCACTGTACTCGGCACTTTACAAGTATTACCTCATTTGATCCTCACAACTCTGGAAGCTAGGTGCTATTATTATCTCTATTTTATAGTTAAAGAAATTGAGGCAGACAGCAATTAAGTGAATTGCCCAGTGTTACGCAGCTTAGGAAGTGTCTGAGGCCAAATATGAGATCAAATGTTCTTGAATCCAGGCGCAGTGCCTTATCCAGAAATTTAAAGAGATAATAGAACAGTGTGAGCTAGAGGTGGTTTATAAAAAGGTGAGATGTGAGCTGAGTCTTAAAGAATGAGTGGGTTTTGGAGAGATAGAAGGGGGAAAAAGACATGTATAGTAGATAGAAGCAAAGAAAGGTCAAGGGAGGATAAATTCAGAAGAATTTTTTTTTTTTTTTGCAAAGACAGGCTTTTTATTTTTCCCAATACCAAACTGAATCAGTACGTTATTATTTTTATTTATTTTCTATTTTTTTAGTTACACATAGGCACAATTTTGACAATTGTTTTCTGACATTTTTAGATTCAAGTTTTCCCTCTCTCCTTCCTTCTTTCCTTCCTCCTTCATGAAGTAGTAAAAAGTCTGACATAGGTTATACCAATACTTTCATGCAATACATATTTCTATATTGCTCATGAATGATATTGTATTGTAAGAAAACCATCAAGAAGCCAAAAGTCTGGCATATGTAGAGGCTAATGGTGATTGATAAGAATAAGATAAAGGATTTTTTGGAGATAATCAGAAAATCAAAATAAGGGTAATGTTAAAACTAGATGGGATGATGATTAGATGATGGAGAGTGATCAGAGCTATTCAGCTTTTTTTTGTTTATACCACCAAAGGATTCCATTGAAACCTCCCAATGCGTCTTCATCATGGAGGTGCCTCAGTTTTGGGGGGCTATGCCAATGGAAAGCATGCTTTCATAGGTTCTCTAAAGGTCTTCCAAATAAAGAATTATTTGTTTATAGTCTAAGAACTGACCTAGCTAAGCTCAGAGAAGTCTCTTCACTGGGTTAACTGTGGAGTCATGACTTTTTTAGCCAAAAGCTTTTAAATTCTGTTTCCAAGTTTTGGAGGGATGGTGATCTGTGTCAGAAAGGGAATGACTACACTGACTAAATTTCTTCTTGAAATCCTGAATTATTTCACAACCAAGGAAAATGAACGTTCAACTAGGACAGATAGAATAAATATAGTTAATAGAGAGTTGAAATTGAAGATAATTGAGAGTGTCTATGAGCTCAGGTCACCCAGACTTAGGTTACTTATATTTCAAGGAAGCTGAGAATGTGTTCAGTAAACCGTTATTGGTTAAAAAAAACCATGTTATTTTGAAAAATCATGGAGTAGGAATGGTGCTATAGGACTGGATATGGGCAGATAGGGGGGTGAATGGAATCCACACCCTGGAGTTTCATGAATTTAACTTTGGATCCTGGCTAAATTCTGGAATGTATTACTGAAGAGTTGGTGTATAAATATTTAGAAAGGGAAGTGGTGATCACTAAGAGTCAGTACAACTTCATAACTGGCTCATAATTAGAGCTGGAAGGGTGCTCTGAGACCCTTGAGCACTAATACTTTCATTTTTGCAGAGAAGGAAATGAAGGCAAAAAGAGGTGAAGGGTATTCTTAGGGGGGCAGTGACAGAGGAGACTCTTGAAGCCATGTATTTCTGACTCTAAATCTAGTACCTTTTATATTATACCTATTTATGTTATAGCATATTATCTTTCAAGAGCAGGTTATGCTAGACTATTTTAATTTCCTTTTTTAATAGCTTTATTAAGCTTGTAACACATTTATTTATGCAACTCCCCCTCCAAATATGTATTAAATTCTTAAATTCTTGCTATACGAAAAAGGGCAGCTAGGTGTTGTAGTAGATAGAGTGCTGGGTCTGGTGCCAGGAGGATCTAAGTTCAAATTTGGCCTCAGACATTTACTAACTGTGTGACGCTGGGCAAGTCACTTAACCCCTATTTCTTTCATTTTCCCATCTGTAAGACGGGGACACACTGGAAAAAGAAATAGCAAACCTCTTTAGTATTTTCACCAAGAAAACCTCATAAACAAAAGTCCACATAGAGTTGGTTACAACTAAATAGCAATAATAATATGAAAAGGAGTAGGCCTTAAGTGTTCAGGATACAAGCTCAAAATGAAAAGAAGCTGTATAAATGGCAGTAGATAGAATAGTAGATCAGTTATCAGCGGACTTGGGTACAAATTTTATCTTAGATACTTTCTGTACTATCCTGGACAAGTAAGTAAATACTCTGAGCCCAAGTTTCATCATTTATAATATGAGAGGTTGGACTCTGTGACCTTTCAGGTTCTCCCCAGATCTAAATCTATGATCCCATGAAAAATAGCCCTGATCCTCAAGTAGCCTATATTCTACTGACAGGATACCATGTTTGCATAGTTAAGTGCAAGATCACTGTAGAAAAAAGAGAATGAACAACTAGGAAACTCAGTAATACTGAAGGAAATAGCACCTGGGTTAAGCCTTGAAAGAAGGTAAAGATTCTCAGAAGCAGAAGTGAGTAGCAAATATATTGCAAGCATGCAGAACTGTCTGTTCAAAGGTGTAAAGGCAAAGTATAGTGTTGTCTATGGGGAATAGAAAACAGGAAAATTTAGTTGGAGTAGACTATTTAAAGGTGAGCAAGGTGAAATAAGTCTGAAAAGATAGCTTGGAACCAAACTGAGAAGAGTTTTATATGTCAGAGAGGAATTTGCATTTTGTCCTAGAAGTCATAGGGATCTCATTTAAATATTCTTAGATATAAGGGAAACTTTACAGATATTATGTTTCATCAAATAGTGTCAGATTTTATATTCTTGGCCTCAAAGATCACTGCAGACAGAGACTGTAGCCATGACATTAAGAGAAGCTTGTTCCCTGGAAGGAAAGACAAATTAGGACAGCATACTAAAAAGCAGAGACATCTTCTTGCCACCAAAGGCTGGTATGGTCAAAGATATGTGTGTGTGTGTGTGTGTGTGTGTGTGTGTGTGTGTGTGTGTATTTTTTTCAGAAGCATTGTATGGCAGTGAGAATTGGATTGTAAGGAAAGTTGAGTACCTCAAGAATTGACACTTTTGAATTGTGGTGCCAGAGAAGACTTCTGAGAATCCCTTGGACAGCAAGAAGATCAAACCAGTTAATACTTCAAGAAACTAATTTAGACTATTCACTGGAAGGACAAATGTTGAAACTGAAGCTTAAATACTTTGATCACATAATAAGATGGGGCTCATTGGAAAAGACTGTTTGGGGGAAAGATTGAAGCCAAAAGGAAAGAGATGACAGAGGATGAAATGGATAGGTAGTGTCATAGAAGTAATGAGCATGAGCTTGGATGGACTTTGGGAGATAGTGGAAGAGATAAGGTTCTGTCATGCTATAGTTCATGGAGTCAAGAAGAGTTGGATAAATGACCATAACAATATTCCATCAAAGTATTTCACAAAGTCCTTCATGTATAGAACAAAGGAAAGGATAAATTTAATGTCTTTATCTTGGGCAGATTATATCTAGAGTAGTGGCTCCAATTCTATTGTAGCACATCGGGAGGAGTTCCTGACATTTTGCAAATTTCTCAAATAAAATATAGAAATGAATCATTTCTGTAACGTCCCTGACAATTGATTGTCTAGTCTGTATTGTGGAGTACTGTATTCAATTCTGGGTGCCATATTTTATGAAGAACATTGATATTAATTGAAGAGTATCCAGAAAATGATGACCAGGATGGTGAATGGACTTGATTTTGTGCTATATGAGAACTGGTTGAAGAAAAAGGGATATTTATTTAATGTGGGGAAAAGAAGATTTAGGGAAGGAAATGATCATGACTTTCAAATTTTTAGATGGCTATCATGAAAAAATGGGATTAAACTTATTCTCTTTGGACCCCAAAGAACATGCTACAAAAAGTGGAGAATATTTCAGAAAGCAGATTTAGGCTTGAAATAAACAAATAAACAAATAAACAAACAAACAAACAAATAAATAAATAAAATTTTTCATTGTAAAAAAATTCATTTTAAACATTCATTACAATTCTTTTTGTATTTCAAATTCTCTCTCTCCCTTGAGTTCTTCCCCCCCCATTGAGAAAAAAGTAATATGAAATCAATTATACATGTGAGATCGTGCAAATCTTCCTAACAGTTAATGTTGTCCTAAAATGGAATGATCTGCCCAGTGATTTCTTCTCATCAGAGGTTTTTAAGCAAAGATCATTTGTCAAATGTGTTGTAGAGGTTGCATATAGGTCAAATAAGAAGGTCTTTCTAACTCTCATATTAAGTCTGCTATTCTGAGTATTAACCCAGTGTTGGTTAGGGTATATATTGTATAAAATCAAACCAGCCAAATTCAGTGCAGCTCACCTCAAGGCCACTTATTGACCTTATCTTGTATTTTTGATCATAGCAACTCACAAAGTTTTGTCTCAGTGGTGAAAAATCACTGTGCCAATGAAGTCATCGTTCAAATTGTGAATCAAGAAGACTCAAAAATGATGTGGGTGGCTCCATCTGCTTCCTGAGAGCAGCTTCATCTGAGAAACTGCTCCATCTGTAATTGTTCCTTTAGGTTTATTGATTTAGGAATCATTCTTATTTGAATAAGAATTTTCTTTCAACAAACACTTGCTGGAGCCAATGAACACATACATGTTTATGGTAAGAAACTCTACCAGGGGTAACAAAGGTGGAATGGTGGGTGTTAACCTGGCTAGACTTTTGGCTCCAGAGATCTGGTTCAGAAAGCCTAGATTAGCTTGCCAGTAGAAATATATCTGGTGGTCTCATCCTCTGTACAGATGTCTGCTCACATCACCAAATTGTTGCATGGCTTGGCACCATTTGCTGTACTCTTCTCAGGAGACATTCCAAGAATGGAAGGGTATGTGCAGTGCACTGCTCATTAAGAATGTAGTGTGCAAGGAAGCCTGGTTAGTGTTGGTCTGCACCTGGACTCACTGTGATCAAGCTTATTTGACCTCTTGGATCCTTTGCTTTCATGATTACACATTATTTCTCTTTACACATGCTACAACCAAACCGGCTACTTGCTCCTTCTTATACATATAATTACATCTATTACTTGCATGTTTTTGAGTGGCCATTCATCCCCCAGGCCTGATTTGCTTTCTTCTTTCACTTCTATTTCTTGGAATTATTGTCTCTCTTCAAGGCTCAGCTCTAGTGGCACCAATATGAGACCATTTTTTGATTCTTTCAGTTGTTAACTCCCTTACCCCAGTTACTTTGTATTTATTTTGTGTACATCATAAATTTATCTCTCTGTGTACATTCTGTTTCCTGTCACAGTGGAATGTAAAGTCCCCAAGGACAGGGGATATTTTGTTTTTGTCTGTGAATTCCTGCCTAGCATATTGCCTAGTACATAAGAAACAATACTGAATTGTACAAGTTACTAATTAAAAAGAACTTTCCCGCATTTCCCTGTAATGAATATGCCTGGTGCTATATAGCATAGAACCCTGGAAATCTCTGAAATACAGGGTTTTGTTAAACAGGCTTCTCTGTACAACTCATTCCTAACCATCAATACACATCATCTTCCATACCTGGAGTTTCTCCTGAATGCTGTTCATGCCTCTCAGCTAGTAGAAATTGCTCAAGGTTACGTCTACTCTCATCTCTTACAAGGAGTTTTGGTGATATATTGCACAAATACAAATACAGAAAACAGATTCCTGTGGGAAAGAGTACATGATCTAGAGATTAATTCTTATACTTGTCCTGCTTTAAGAGGAACACAGTTTCTAGGAATAGCAAAGTAAGAATCCTACTATTTTCTGCCCTTGTCAGACTTCATCTAGAGCAGGGGTCGGCAATGTATGGCTTTTGAGCCAGATCTGGCCCCACCTCCGGACCAGCCAGTCCGGGCAGAACCCCAGGATATACCCCAGGGGGCCCCTCATCCCCCGCCCCATATTCCAGTGCCTTCTGCCTCCATCCTCCTCTTTCCGCAGGCGTTTATGGCTCTCGCTGCCAAAAAGGTTGCCGACCCTTGATCTAGAATGTGGTATTTAGTTCAGGGCGTTTAAGAACACTGATTTTAAAAAGATGGAGAATGTCAAGAGGAAAGCAACTGATAGGTGAAGGTCCTTGAGTTCATAATATATGAGAATTGGTTGAAGGAACTGGATATGTTTAGTATGGAGAAAACTCTAGAAAGACATGGTAGCTATATTCAACTATTTGAAGGGCTGTCAAGGAAAGGAGGATTAAACTTATTCTGTTTGGTTTCAGAGGGAGGAATTAGGAGTGATGGGTAGAAGTTACAAGAAGCCAAATGTATGCTTGATGTCAGGAAAAACTTTAAAAATCAATCAGAGCTCTTCAAAAGTTGGACAATGGGGGGCAGCTGGGTAGCTCAGTGGATTGAAAGTCTGGCCTAGAGACAGGCGGTCCTAGGTTCAAATCCGACCTCAGACACTTCCCAGCTGTGTGACCCTGGGCAAGTCACTTGGCCCCCATTGCCCACCCTTACCACTCTTCCACCTGTGAGCCACTACACAGAAGTTAAGGGTTTAAAAAAATGTTGGACAATGTGCCTTGAGAGGTGGTGTGTTATTCATTCTTGGAGGTCTTCAAGTAGAGGCTGGGTAACCTCTTGTCAGGCAAGATAGAATTTGTGTAGAGTAGATACTTCAGGGTTTGCAAAGCATTTTTACAAATTTTACAAATATTATCTCATTTGCAGCATAGAGAGATTAAGTCACTTTCCCAGGGTCATGTAGCTAGTAAGCGTCTGAAGCCAGCTTTGAACTCTATCCATTCTGCCACCTCAATGTCTCTTATAGTTTAGGATTCTTTA
Source organism: Gracilinanus agilis (assembly GCF_016433145.1). Lineage (NCBI taxonomy): Eukaryota > Metazoa > Chordata > Mammalia > Didelphimorphia > Didelphidae > Gracilinanus > Gracilinanus agilis. The sequence continues at coordinate 129,258,673 of NC_058133.1, forward strand.
CATATATGAGTTGTATTAGATGAACTCAGATCCCTTCCAACTCCCAGATTCCATTATTCTGAAGTTAATTTAGAGGAAACTTTATTTTTTGAGGGGAGGGTTGCCAGTTATCAGATGGGATTTATCAAGTAACCAAATGTCTCATGGCTGAGTTCCTTTTTCTCTATTTCCAAAGTTACCCTAATCCAAGTCATCATAACCACACACCTGCATGACTACTATGGATCACCTTTAGATGCTACTCTTTATAATGCATTGGGTATATGTATTCTAGAGTCTTTCCATTCTAGTTGATTGAATATAAACCTTTTTTTAACCATTTTCTTCGTTTAAACTCCTCTGTTCAATAAATCCACTTTTGGTTCCATATTGTTCTATTGAGGGCAACTGCAGATTGAAAATCAACAATATGCCAGGCGTTGTGCATAGTACTGAGACAAAGAGAAAAGTGAATTCTTTCCTGCTCTCCTTTCCATTAACATATTCTAAATGCAAAGTGGGTGACAAGTCTAAGAATATCATGACAAACTCTGAAAGGAGAACCAGGTAGGTATTCATTCATTTTGTACTGTTTATTATGGCTTCATCCATGGGAAATATATAGGGTTGGGAGACATGGTTAGGAAGGCTCCAGGGTGCTAACTACTAAACTTCCTGTTTTGACACTGGATGTGGGTGTTATAGCTCTTTTTTGGGGGGGAGGGAAGCTAAATATCTCTAGTTTGTTTAATCAAAATAATGCAAAACAATCTCAGTTTCCTCACTATGTTAGTCACTTTCTTTTGGCTGTGATTATTAACATTATTAACACATATTCATGGTGCCTTATTCTGGTTATAATTCTTCAGATCTAATGTGACCGGTTCAGATTACACCAGAACTGTCCTCAATTTGGAAGCTTTCTTAATGCAATTTAATATAACATATTAGATTTTTTGACTGCAATGCCATACTATTAACTCGTTCTGTAATTACGGTACACTAAAAGACACAGATGTTTGGCACAGGAACTATTGTCTAGCTTTCTCTTCCCTGTCCTATGTTTATGGAGTGGATTTTCTGAACCCTAGTATAAGACTTGACATTTATTCTATTAAGCTTAATCTTATTTGATACAGTCATCATTGCAATCTGCTAAAGTCTTTTTTTGTATTCCTGTTCTTGTAAAAATGTGTTAGCTACTCCTTCCAGCTTTGTGTCATCTGAAAATTTCATAGGTATATCATTGATGTCTTTATGCAAGTTCATTAATAAAAAATAACACTTAACAGTAGAGGGTCAACGGAGACCCTTGGGGAACTCCATTAGATACTTCCCTCTAAGTCAACAATGACACATTAATGAATACTCTTTGGGTTTAGTTATTCCAAAAATTCCAAATCCACCTAATTATATTAGCCTTTACCTCACCACAAGTCCACATGGATAGCAAGAGAACTTCTGTCAAATTTTTTGCTGAAATCTAAGCATGTTATGTCCATATCATTCCCCTGATCTTTTAGGCTAAATTAGCCTGTCAAAAAGGAAATGAGGTTAGTAGGACATGATCTGTTCTTGATGAAGCCATACTAGTTACTAATGATTACCACTTCCCTTTCCGAATGCTCAGAAAGCAGGCATGAATGTACTATATACCCCAGGATACCAAAAGGACTTGTGGACATGATTTCTGAACTACTGCTGGTGGTCTTTGACAGATTGTGGAGAATATGAGGAATGCTGCAGGATTAGAAACAGACAAAAATGTTGTTCTCATTTTTAAAACGCGAAAGAGAATGGATTCTTTAACAGGCTGATGACCTTGACTTTGATTCTTGGCAAAAGTCTAGAATGGGTAAAGAGATGGTTTATGAGTATTTAGAAAGGGAAATGGTATTCATTAAGAGTCAGCATGGTTTTATTTTTCAGAACAGGTTATTTCAGATTGAATTCACTTCTTTTTCTAGCAGGGTTACAATATGGTAGATTAAGGGAAAGGTAGAAGCCCAATATGCCTAGATTTCAGCAAGATATATGACAAAATGATTCATGAAAAGTATATCTACTTTCTCCTCTTCACTCAAGGTTCTAAAAATGAAGTAGTCCTTCTTGCCAAGAGCAATACTTCTACACATGTCATTGATCCCTTTTTTTCTCAAGAAGTTTGTCTACTAATTGAAGGAGTAAAAAAACTGAGGGGGAAAAAAGGAGGCATTATGTGCCATGCAAGTTTAAGCACCATCATCATCACCTTGACTATAATCTCTCCTCAGATCCTGATAGTGATGGCCCAGGACTTTGAATCTAAGAGCCTTAGACATACAGTATAGAAATCATTGATGGAAAATCATTGTGAAGAAGAGAACCGCCTCCCTCAGAATCACCATCAACAATTGCTGACCAGCTGCCACTGACAGATAAGCACAAGAGTCTTGGGAATAACATTCCACCTAAGAATCTGGCCTTGCTTCACATTCATTATTTGAAGAAACAACTCCTGGGGAAATGGGAACAGACATCTCTAAGAACTGTCAACCAAATTTCATTTACCTGGCAGGCAATCAACCTAGATAAAGTAGCAAGGCATCACTAGGGAGAGACATGTGCCAGGCAAGTAAAAGCATCACAATTACTTTATTTTTTATTTATTTTTTAAAATTTTGAATATTTTCCCATAGTTACATGTTTCATGTTCTTTTCCTCTCCCCCCAAACCCCCCACCACTCCCATAGTTGATGCACAATTCAATTCCATTGGGTTGTTACACGTATCACTGATTAAGACCCAATTCCATATTATTGATAGTTGGACTAGAGATATCATTTGGCTTCTGCATCCCCAGTAACATCCCCATCAGCCCATGTGTTCAAGCAGTTGTTTTTCTTTTTTTTTTTAACATTTATTAATGTTCATTTTTAACATGGTTACATGATTCATGCCCCTACTTTCCCCTTCACCCCCCGCTCTCCCCGATGCACATTTCCACTGGTTTTAACATGTGTTCTTGTTGAAGACCTATTTCCAAATTGTTGTTAGTTGCATTGGTGTGGTAGTTTCAAGTCCTCATCCCCAATCATGTCCTCCTCAGCCCATGCGTTCAAGCATTTGTTTTTCTTATGTTTCCTCTCCTGTAGTCCTTCTTCTGAATGTGGGTAGCGTTCTTTACCATAAGTCCCTCAGAGCTGTCTTGTGTCATTGCTTTCTGCTGGTACAGAAGTCCATTGCATTCGAATTTTACCATAGTATATCAGTCTCTGTGTACAGTGTTCTTCTGGCTCTGCTCCTTTCACTCTGCATCAGTTCCTGGAGGTCTTTCCAGTTCACATGGAATTCCTCCAGTTTATTATTCCTTTGAGCACAATAGTATTCCATCACCAGCATATACCACAATTTGTTCAGCCATTCCCCAATTGAAGGACATACCCTCCTTTTCCAGTTCTTTGCCACCACAAAAAGCACAGCTATAAATATTTTCGTACAAGTCTGTTTATCTATGATCTCTTTGGGGTACAAACCCAACAATGATATGGCTGGATCAAAGGGCAGGCATTATTTTATAGCCCTTTGAACATAGTTCCAAATTGCCAGCCAGAATGGCTGGATCAGTTCACAACTCCACCAGCAATGCATTAATGCCCCAATTTTGCCACATCCCCTCCAGCATTCATTACTCTCCCCTTCTTTCGTTTTAGCCAATCTTCTAGGTGTGAGGTGATACCTCAGAGTTGTTTTGATTTGCATTTCTCTAATTATTAGAGATTTAGAACAGTTGTTTTTCTTCTGTGTTTCTACTCCCACATTTTTCCTCTGAAGTTTTTCCTCTGAAGGTGGCTAGTTTTCTTTCTCATAAGTCCCTCAGCATTGTTCTGGATCCTTGCATTGGTGGTAGAAGAGAAGTCCTTTACGTTCAATTGTACCACAGTGTATTAGTCTATGAATACAATGTTCTCCTGGATCTGCTCCTTTTACTCTGCATCAGTTCCTGGAGGTCTTTCCAGTTCACCTGGAATTCCTCCAGTTCATTATTCTTTTGAGCACAATAGTATTTCATCACCACCAGATACCCCAATTTGTTCAACCATTCCCCAATCGAAGGACATTCCCTCATTTTCCAATTTTTTCCCACCACAAAGAGTCTGGCTATAAATACTTTTGTACAAGTCTTTTTCCTTATTATCTCTTTGGGGTATAAACCAAGCAGTGCTTTGGCTGGATCAAAAGGCAGATAGTCTTTTAAAGCCATTTGGGCATAGTTCCAAATTGCCGTCCAGAATGGTTGGATCAATTCACAACTCTACCAGCAATACATTAATGTCCCAATTTTGCCACACCCTCTCCAACATTCACCACTTTCCTTTGCTCTCATGTTAGCTAATCTGTTAGGTGTGAGGTGGTACCTCAGAGTTGTTTTGATTTGCATTTCTCTAATTATAAGAGATTTAGAACACTTTTTCATGTGTTTGTTGATAGTTTTGCACAATTACTGTAATCATCATTTCTCCTCTGATTCTAATATAGTCCAAGACCTGAGCCCAAGAGCATGTAGCCTGCCTTCTCCTATAGGTGCTACAGACATATCTATTGAAGATCCATATGATAAAGTTCTTACCACCAAAGATGTTATAAAATGATATGATTTTATTAGTGAAGATGACATTAAGGAAGAGAAATTATAATCTGCTTTGCTGCTCTTCTCTATGAAGCACAGGGATTTTTCATCTACTTTGCAGTTGGAACTTTTCATAAATATATATATATATATGTGTGTGTGTGTATCTATATATACATATATATTTCATTCTATTTCAGATATATGAATATATGTATATATATTCTATTTCATATACATATATCCTCAGTGCTTAGTATAATGAGTGCTTAATAAATTATTTATTCATTCATTCACTCTATCAACTACTTACTAGTTCTTTCCCTGCTGCCATCAAGGATTTTCATATCTCTCCTCAAGCTCCCATTCTACAAGCATTTAGATTATTTCTAGTTAAACTCTTAGAAGATAGCTATTTTCATTGACACCACTTCCTTTCCTCTTTCTTCTCAACCATGTAGAGCCTGTCTTCCTACCTAATCTGTCAACTGAAAACACTCTTTCCAAAATTATAAGAAGCTCTTTGATGGTTTTGTCTCAGCTTTCATCTTTTGTGACTCTTCTGAAGCAAATGACAGTATCGAGTAGTTACTCTTCCTGGATATGCTTTTTGTGGGGTTTTAATTACACCAATTTCTCCTGGTTCTCATAGCACCTTCCTGATTAACCCTCATTTTTCTTTGTTGGCTCATCATCCATAGTACCTTCTACCTTTGGATATTCCCCAAGGCTCTGTCTTGGACTTTCTTCTTTGTGTATACCTTTTCTTTTGATGACCTTATCACTTCTCCTCAGTTTAATTATTTTTTTTTGCAAATGATTCCCAGACCAAAGACCCATTCCTAGATGCCATTCTCACACTATTAAATACCTGATCTACATTTTAAACTAGATGTGAATCATATCTCAAACTCAACATGCTTCAAACTGTATTCATTATCTTCCCTCAACCTCTACCTTCTACAAGTCTTTTATTTCTGTTTGGAATCTCTCTGAATCCCTAGATATTTAGGCACCTAAAACATCTCTAGATGTTTAGGTATCCCAGGGCCCGGGGGGATCCATGAAGTGGGTAGGAGAAGACGAAGAGGGTGGTAAGGGTAGAATTTCCTGAAGGCTGTAGCAAACAATGAGCAGTAAGAAGCTGAGAGAAACCATCATCAATATTTGCATCATCCAAACAGTTTCCTTACTCTGGTTTGGCTGTGGCCAGTCTGAGCCAGAGGAGGTGAAGAACAAGCCAGCATTGCTGAAGAGCCTACAATCCTGAGGGATTATTGTCATAGATTTAGTGATAGGGTCACCTATTCCCAACCCATTCCTGATCATTCCTTTCCCTTGTTAAACAACATAGATAAAGTTATTAAGTACCTTCCTGGAGTAGTTATTCCATCACCACTCTGAGGAGGGAGCAACGCAGTCAGATGAACGTTATCTAAGGCTGATAGAGCCAAATACTAATAATCAATCAACCCCAGGTGGGACCTGAAAGGGTTACCCATCCATTGACCTTTAGGGATCCTGCCTGGGCACTGTTATAAAGAAGGGCAGTTATGATAACATCCAGCTGGGTGGTAGGACTCGGGTGTCTCTGCACCAGCCATTAGGGAACCAAACCAAAGCTTCCTCAGATCAATATCTTGGATTATTACCACTAATAACCAGCCTAATAGTGGTAGTACCCAGATTACTCTCATCTTTTATAACAGGATCAAATATAAACTTCTGTTTCACCTCTTAAATCTTTTACTTCACTTCACCCCAGTCTATCTTTTCAGTCCCATTATATGTAACTCTTGGTTCTATAGGGCCACTTGAACAGAACTCTGTCCTAGTTGATGGATATAGTGATAGTTGGATTTGGTGAAAGTTATAAAGAAGATGGATTTGCGCTCTCTGGGCTTCCAGCTTCAAGAGGGAAGACACACCATTCCAACCTTCATTTATGTCCTTAATGGGGGAAAGACTAGAAAGAGTCTTATAGAGGAGTTGTAACTTACATAATTTCCATATTTCCACATCATTACACTAGATACTTTGGGGAATTTTCTCTTGGTAAGGTCTGAAACTCTGTCCTTCTCTGTCTTTGTTTCTCTTTGTTGAGCTGAGTTACCTCCCTCCCAAAGGAGGGACTCATTCCCTTTGTTTTGTCTGGCATATATTTTTCTATGTATACTTTCTCTGAGTTCTGTTTTGCTGTCAATGTGGATAAATGGGTTTATTTTCTGTATATGTTATTTGTGGAACTGACGTTTGTTGGGAAGGGAGTCAAGCCTTGGACATAGAGCTAGAATTCCTCCTTTCCTATTAAGGTATAATGGTATCTTGAGTATATCTTGAACCTAAAAAGTACTTCTCCTAGACTAATAATATTTAAAGAAATAGATATAATTTTAGCTTGGCACCACCTCCCTCTGAGGAAAGCAGAATGGCTGAAACCTCTTGATTTTCCTCATGGCAGAAATCAAAAACTCCCTTGGAGAAGAGGAGACTCTAGAGAAGAGGTTGGCAACCTTTTTGGCTGTGAGAGCCATAAATGCCACATTTTTTAAAATGTAATTTCATGAGAGCCGTACAGTGCTCACAGTGCATGCTCCTGTAACAGTGCCTGAAAAAAATTGACTTTATGGCTCCTGCAGAAAGAGCCATATCTGGCCTTCAAAAGAGCCATACGTTGCCAACCCCTGCTCTAGAGATATCTATTTTGGACTCCCTACCAGCCACATCTAGAGAGACCTAGGTGGACACAGATAGCCTACATGTGCTAAATAACAGAATAGCATGCCTACTCCCTTCCTCAAAACTCTTAATACCCCTCTGTTTCTCTGCCTCTTTCTCTGCCTCTGTCTCTTACTTTCGTACTCCATGGTCCAGGCAAATTAATATTCTTTCCATTTCTTACCTATGATACTCTATCTCCAACTTCTATGCCTTTACACTGGTCCAATCTCTATAATATTCTCTCTTGATACTTCATAGAATCTTTCATATCCTTGAGGCTCAGACCAAGCATAGGAAACCTTCCCTGATTTTTAATTGCTAGTGTCTCCTGCATCACTTAACTACTTTATATTTATTCTTAAATGTATTATGTAGTTTCCTCTGGCAGAATGCAAGCTCCTTGATAGCAGAATTGCTTAATATTTTCTTTCTTTATATTTCTATCATCTAGTCAAGGACCCACCATATGATAAGTGCTCAATAAATGCTAGTTGATTGACTGATTAATTAAATTAAAAAGATGCCCCTTAAATCATATTATGGTTAGGTGGAAATATAACTGGAAAAATGACCAGACCTTAAAAATTGCAATTAATACATAGATGTAAACCTAGATGGAGGCTTCTAATAAATTAAGATTGAGATTTCTCTTTGATACTTTTTTGTTCAACTTTTTAAAATCAAAGATTTCAAGGAAAGCAAGAATGGTTATGCTTAACTAAATTTGCAAATTACATGAAAGGGTCACTAACAGACTCTGGATCTAAAATGATCTAAGAAGGGATAGAATCACAATATGGATTGCATCAAATAAATTGCAGCCATAGCCAAAAATTGTATAATAGAAGGTAAGACTTTTGGGGTGGGTCAGTCTGTTAGCCGAACTTGTACTCAGATTTGAGAACTTGGAAAACGTTTGTACCAGCATAGGATGTGAAGGGGATTATATCTGTGGCTAATAGCTTTTTGAGTGAAAACACCTTGGGAAGTTAGGGAAGAATTTGGTGTTCAAATGAGCCCATACTGTGAAATGGCAGCTAAAAGAGGTAATGTGATTTTAGGCTGCATTAATAGGAGGACAGTATAAAAAAATAAGGAAAATCATAGTTTTCCTGTTCTTTATCATAACACATCTAGACTATTATGTCCAGTTCTGAGTCCCCTTAGGACAGATTCTCACCAGTATTAATCATCTAGATGAAGATAAAAAATATATTGAGAAGACTCTAAGCCATGTTCATATTGCACAGTATTTAGCTAGAGGAAAAGGAGACTTGATAGGAGAACATGGTAGCTATCTTGAAGTATTTGAGGACTATCATGTGGAATGGGACGTTTTTTATCTTGACTTTGGCCAAGAGGACAATGACACAAAGTTGTAGAGAGATGGATTTTGACATGATATAAAGAAAAATTTAACTTCCCAACAAATAGAGCTGTCAAAAAACGTATGAAACTGTCATTAAAGATAGTGAGAACTCTGTAATTGGTGGTCTTTAGCCACAGACAAGATCCCCACTTCTCAGTAATACTTTACAAGGGACACTATATTATAGGTTGGACCTCTAAGTCCCCTTCCACCTGTTGTGATTTTGGGAAATAGAAATAATTGTACTCTATGGGAATAGGAAAGTCTGATGTGTTAAGTAATGTAAATATTAATTAATTAATTAGCTTAAATAAAGAATAAGTTCTAGGTAGAGTTAAGGATTTTAGGTTAGAAAAAGTTTTTGAATTTCACCTCGGCAACTTTAACCAGCAAGAGGATTTTCAGAGGGTCAGGGGTAAAGAATTCCCAGCTTCCCCTAGGAGAGGCAGTTGGATATATTGGGCTCTCTCTAGATTTTCCTTGTTGAGGAAAGGTGTCTATGGATTTGACTCTTTGAATGTTGGAAGATTTTGGAGACAGTTAGCCTGGAAGAACATCTTGAGAGTGGATAAGAATCAGAGAGTGATTTTTAACTGATATAGTGAGAGAAGCTCAGGCTGTTCCCTAAATCACCACAGGGGGCAGTGGAGAGCAAGACAGTTAGCAGCATCTGTGAACCTGTCACAATGAATCCTCTGAGACTGGAGAAAGACAAGAGAAAGCTACATTGAATCTTAGAAGCTACAATATAAGAAAAGGAATTCAAGTATAAATATAATTAGAATAGCTTAGTAAGATAGATTTATTTAATAGATAGAAAGGGAGTTAAGTTAGCCCTGATTTATAAGGGGAGAAGACTTCCCTTGTGGGAAAGGTTGGGTTCTGGGTTTTAGAGAGATATATTAGATTTAGGGTAAATAGAGCTATAATCAATATATTTCCCACCTTTCTATTTTCCTTTTCCTGTCCCTGCTATTTCAATAAGTTAAAATAAATAGGTTTTTTTTAATAGTCTGTCTCCTGCTTGTGTTATCAGTTGCCATCAATTGAAGCTCTCTGTCAGTGGTAACTACGTCACCAAATCAACATGTAGATCAATATTCTCCATAACAGTAATGAATGATGAAATATAATGTGGGGGGTTGTTGATGAAAAGATGGCCTTCACCTTAGGAAGACTAATGTTGAATCTCATGCCTAAAATGCACTGACTTTGTGACCCTAAACTAATTTGTTGTTCAGTCATTTTTCAGTCATATCTGACTCTTTATGACCTCATTTGGGATTTTCTTTGCATAGATATTAGAGTGGTTCCTTCTCTAGCTCATTTTCCAGATGAAGAAACTGAGACAAACTGGTTAAGTAACTTGCCCAGTGTCACACAGTTAGTAAGTGTCTAAAGATAGATTTGAACTCGGGAACATGAGTCTCCCTGGCTACAGATCTGGCACTCTATCCACAGTGCCACCTAGCTGGCCCTCTAAGCAAATTACTTAATTTCTTAAAGCTCTAGGCAATTCTCTAAGATTATCCAGTACAGAAGAGTTATTAGTCTTCATTGGCTGAATGAGACTTCTCACCCAGAACTTCTTTCTTTAATGTAATCAAATGAGATTAAAATTGATCAATTAATTTTATTAGCAAGAAGCTTACCATGAATTACTGGTGATATCATTGCCTCAAGGGAGTAGATCTGGATAGGTTTATTAAGATCATTTGAATTTTAAGTGAATTGAGTTTTGGATAATTCTCTATAGGATATTTATTGTTTTAACTTAAGGGCCCTATTATAGCTTTTAGACTTCCCAGCCTTTGGGGTATGACATTTATTAGACCAGTAACTCCATCAAAAATGACTGGAGCTATAAAGCTTTTGTGGTTAGAGGAGCAAAAGTAAATAGATGTTATCCTCGATTAGTTTTATTAAACGGCAGCTTTATTTCACAAAGTGTCTGCTTGTCCACTCTCCATGTTTATTTTTTCTCTTAATGATTTCCATATCGAGTATTCTCAGTCTGCAAGTCAAAACATGACTGTTTCCATTGCTCACATAGTAAATGCCTCTGGGGAACTTGAAATCCAGCTGGATTCTCCCTCTCTGTTTTGGTCACCATCAAAATGAATCAAGATTTAGCACTCAGGACTGAGGAGAAAGTTTTTGTGTAGGTAGGCAAAGGCAGGTTAGCTTCTAATTCAGTTGCCTTAGAGTTGGGAGAAATGTTCTCTTCATAGCAGATGGAGTTGGGTTTAGCTATTCTAGAAAGTGCATGGTATTTGAAGATTCACTGAGAAAGCAAAAGAGGGGAACAAGGTGCTTAACTGGGCATATTCTAGACCAAAACTAGGCTTGTTTAGAATCATTAAATTGACTGAAAAAATCAGTGATTTTCAAACTTTTTTTTTCCCCACTGACTTTTTTTTTAAATCTTTAACTTCTGTGTATTGGCTCCTTGGTGGAAGAGTGGTAAGGGTGGGCAATGGGGGTCAAAAGTGACTTGCCCGGGGTCACACAGCTGGAAAGTTGTCTGAGGCCGGATTTGAACCTAGGACCTCTTGTCTCTAGGCCTGACTCTCAATCCACTGAGCTACCCAGCTGCCCTCTCCCCACTGACTTTTTACTTTCTTTTATTTTTCAATGAACAATATTTACTCTCCATCTTTTCCCAATTTAAAAGAAAAAATAAAAATAAAATTCATAATAGATATCCATAATTAAGTATGAGAAATTTTCACGTTGTCTATGTCACATTCTGCACCTTAAATCCATATCCTGTCTGTCAGGAGGTGGGAAGCATAGGTCATCATCAGTCTTCTGAAATCCTGTTTGGTTATTGTATTGCCTTAAAGTCTTTTTTTCTTTGTGTTGATGGGATTATTACATAAATTGCTGTCCTGGTTTTGCTCATTTCACTATATATCAGTTCATACAAATCTTCCCAGTGTTTTTCTGGACACTTATCCTTTTTGTTATTTGTTAAGGCACAGTAGGAATCTAGTTTTGTTTCTTTGTTTAATTTATATGAGATATTTTTAACTTAGGCTAGAAGTATAGCAGTCACTCAATCCAAGCACTGATTCACATGGAAACCTTTACATGTTCTACTTCTAACCTGAGCCAGTTTGTCCCTCTTCAGGCAGCCTGGTGGCCCATTACTCTTGGAGGCTTACAATACTGCTGTCAGACAGGGTGAGGCTACACAATGGACTTAAGTCCTATTGAAGCTCAGAATTTTTGAACTCGTATGATCTACCAACTTCACCTGTCCCAGGAGCAGGAATTACAGGCATTTGGAATCCTATTTGGCTAACCTTGTTTTTTGTTTGTTTTAATCTTTATTTCTTATCTTAGAATTGATACAAAGTATTGGTTCCAAGTTAGAAAAGTGGTAAGAGCTATGCCATTGGTGTTAAGTGAATCCTCCAGGGTCACACAGATAGGAAGTGTCTGAAACCAGATTTGAACCCAGTATGGGTTCTCAAAGGGTCTCAATGGGTCTAAAGGACCTTTTTTCATTGCCAGGCCTGGTTTTCGCCATCTAGCTACCTCTGAATCCTGATTTTATGGTTGATACACTCGGTATTTCTAATCCTCCTTAGAGGTGACTTAATACTATTTTCTCAATATAAAATTAATATTAATTTCATTTTTCAAAATTGTTATATACTACATGTATATATTTTTTGCACATATTATTCTTGGTGCTATTGCAGGTACTGTGGAATGAAACAATTTTTAATTCTCAAACACTATTCAAAACCCATATAATCCTCTTCTATTGGTGATAATTGGCTATTTCATTCGACAATACAGATTGCAACCCATTCATACCTAGCTATCCTGTATATGAATGAAAGAAAAGTATTTACAAATAAAGAACTCTATTCTAACCACTGTACTATGTACTAGAGAGACAAATATGTGAGACTCTTGTCCTTCCCTAAATCCACCAGATAAATCCAGCCAAATGTACTAGGGGTTCTCAAAAATCCTATTCTGTTGCTTCTTCCTAGAATGGAAGTGATCAGAATTTTTAAAGATAAGACCAATATTGATTGTAACTATGGGTCCAGAAGCATCATATCTGCTTTCTGAGGAGCATTATAAATCAGCACAGGAAGTCTTATCACCAGTAGTCAGATCATCTGATGATTGATTTTTTTTGGACATGACTATTCATCTCCATTCTTGGGGAGGAAATTTGAAATTTATTTCTCTTTTTCTCAACCAGAGTCTTGTGTTGTGGTAACAAACTTGATCTTTTTCAATCAATGTCTACATGTACCACAGGACTACTATTTTAAAAGGTGCTGGCTGCAACCTTCATTTAAACTGTCTGTATAAGGGGGCAGTTAGGTGTCTCAGGGGATTGCGACAAGGTCCTGGGTTAAATTCTGGCCTCACATACTTCCCTTCTGTGTGACTGTGGACAAGTCACTTGACTCCCATTTCCTTACCCATACTACTCTTCTCCCTTAGAACCAATACACAATTTTGATTCTAAGACAGAAGGTAAGGGTTTAAAAAAATAAACTGTCTATATACCTGTGATTTTGGGAGAGACTAAGTTGTCTACAGTTAGAGCAATGGATATGATAAAGTAGCAGTTATACTGGATTTGGAGTCAGAAAGCATGACTTTGAATCTTAATTCTGCAGTATACTACTGATATGAATTTAGCCTCCCTTATCTTGTGAAATAGGCAATTTCTAAAGACCCTTCTAACTTTAAACTTTTCATCCTAAAACAAAATCAATCTCTCTCTGTCTTTCTCCATCTCTCATAGAATACTTTTAAGATTAAAGAATATCATACTGTCAAGGAATTAAGGACTACTGCAACTTAAAGTGTTGAAAATCACTAACTGGTCTACCAGGCAACATAACATGCAAAGAGATGAAAGTATTTGTTCTCATTCTCCTTCCCATTTAAGGGACATATCAACCAAGTACAAATGATTGTTTTGACTGAGAGATATTATTAGAATGATTCTGTTTGGTCTATAAGACATTTAGAAATAAACCATATCTGAATGGGAATTAAGCAAGATGACTTCTAACTCTGAGGTATTATGATATGTAAAAAACACAGCCAGCTGATGATTTAGTATTTGTTAAGATTCCAATTAAGCTTTCATTTAAAATTATTCTCTTCTACTTTTTGTCAGTCTCTTGAGAAGAGGTAGTTCTTCTTTTTGCTGAGGTCAATCATTATATTTCTGTCCTTGATCTCATTCCCCTCCTCCATCTTGTTTTCTCCAGGAACTTGACCTTTCACTCATTCCTTTTTTCCCCTATAACATTCAATATCTTCTTTCTCCATTGAATTCTTTACTCTTGCATTACAACATACCCAGATTCCCTCTATCATTATAAACAAAAACAAAAACACCATTTCACTTAACCTGGTCTTACCCTATGGAACAATATTTCTTTTCTCCAGTCGAAATTTTAGAGAAAATTATCTATATTTCCTCTACTTCCTCACCCTCCACCCACTTCTCAATCTTGTGGCTAGCTTCTGGACCCACTGAAATTTTTTAAGCATAATTTTTATTTTTTTAAAATATTTTTCAATGGTTACATGATTCGTGTTCTCTGGCTCCCCTTTTCTCTCCTCCCTCCTGGAGCTGACAAGCAATTCTACTGGGTTATACATATATTATTACTCAGAACCCATTTCCATATTATTCATGTTTGTAATAGAGTAATATTTTAAATTCAGAACCCCAAATCATACACCCATATAAACAAGTAATAAATCATATGTTTTCTTCTGCATTTCTTCTCCAACTGTTCTTTCTCTACATGTGGATAGCATTCTTTTTCATAAGTCCCTTCGGATTGTCCTAAATCACTGCATTGCTTTCAGTAGCAAAGTCTATTACATTTGATCTTCCCACAATATTTTAGTTACTGTATACAATGTTCTCCTGGTTCTGTTCATTTCACTTTACATCAGTTCCATGTAGGTCTTTCCAGTTCTTATAGAAATCAAGCAGTTCATTGTTCCTTATAGCACAATAATATTTCATCACCATCATATACCACAATTTGTTCAGCTATTCCCCAAATCAAGGGACAACTCCTCATTTTCCATTTTTTTGCTACCACAAAAAGTATAGCTATAAATATTTTTGTACAAACAGATCCTTTTTCCTTTTTTATTTCTTTGAAGTACAAACCTATTAGTGGTATTACTAGATCAAAGCCCTTTGGGCATAATTCCAAATTGTCTTCCAGAATGGTTAGATTTATTCACAATTCTACCAGCAATGCATTAGTGTCCAATTTTGCCACATCCCTTCCAACATTTATTTTCCTTTACTGTCATATTGGTCAATCTTCTAGGTGTGAGGTGGTACCTTGGAGTTGCTTTGATTTGTATTTCTCTAATCAGTAGGGATTTAGAATACTTTTTCATATTATTATTGATAGTTTTGATTTCTTCATCTGAAAACTGCATATTCATATCCCTTGACCATTTGTCATTTGGGGAATGGCTTGATTTTTTGAAAATTTGACTTAGTTCCTTATAAATTTGAGAAATTAGACCTTTGTTAGAGGTTTTTTTTAAACCCTTGTACTTCAGTGTATTGTCTCATAGGTGGAAGATTGGTAAGGGTGGGAGAGGTTTTTGTTATAAAATTTTTTTCCCCAATTTGTTGCTTCTCTTCTAATTTTGGTTGCATTGGTTTGTACAAACAAAACATTTTAATTTACTATAACCAAAATTATTCATTTTACCTCTTGCAATGTTCTCTATCTTTTGCTTGGCCTTAACTTCTTCCCCATAGATCTGACAGGTATACTAGCATATGTTCACCTAACTTACTTATAATATTACTCTTTATATTTAAGTTATATATCCATTTTGAATTTATCTTGGTATAGGGTATGAGATATTGATCTAAACCTAATTTTTGCCATACTGTTTTCCAATTTTCCCTGAAGTTTTTCTCAAGTAGTGAGTTCTTATCCAAAACTGGGATCTTTGGATTTATCAAACACTAGCTTGCTAAGGTCATTTACCCCAAGTCTGTTCCATCGATCCACCCTTCTGTTTCTTAGCCAGTATCATATTGTTTTTTTTTTTTAATTTTTTTTTTTATTTTAAACCCTTAACTTCTGTGTATTGACTTATAGGTGGAAGATTGGTAAGGGTAGGCAATGGGGGTCAAGTGACTTGCCCAGGGTCACACAGCTGGGAAGTGTCTGAGGCCGGATTTGAACCTAGGACCTCCTGTCTCTAGGCCTGGCTCTCAATCCACTGAGCTACCCAGCTGCCCCAGTATCATATTGTTTTGATGATCACTGCTTCATAGTACAGTTTAAGATCTGGTACTGCTAGGCCAGCATCCTTAACATTTTTTCATCAGTTCTCTTGATATTCTTGATCTTTTGTTCTTTCAGATGAACTTTTTAATAATTTTTTCTAATTCTATAAAATAGTTTTTTGGTAGTTTGATTGGTATAGCACTGAATGACTTAATTAATTTAGGTAGACTGAACCCACTTTTAAAATAGATCTACTCTCTCCTGGGTCTCCAAGAGTTTCAGCTGCTAAATCCTATGTACTTTTCTCAGTCCACCCTATTTCATGTCCCTATAGTTTCTGTCAATGGTGACTTACTATCCTATCTTCCTGAATACTCTCTATTCCCTTAGCTTAACATTACTCTTTGTTTCTCTTTCTCATTTTATTGTTTCTTTTCTATTTCCATTATTAAATTTTTATCCATGTCCTTCCCTTAGTTTGGGTGTATTCCAGCACTTTGTTTTGGGCCCTTTTCTTTGTATATACTCTCCTTAGTAAA
The DNA here is from genome assembly GCF_016433145.1 of Gracilinanus agilis. Lineage (NCBI taxonomy): Eukaryota > Metazoa > Chordata > Mammalia > Didelphimorphia > Didelphidae > Gracilinanus > Gracilinanus agilis. The sequence goes on from NC_058133.1 coordinate 129,275,164, forward strand.
TCTCATTGGTTCCAGTGGGTTCAGTTATCATTCAGATATCTTTCAAATCTACATTTCTTGTTTTCTCTTCTGAATTTTAGTTCCACATTGCCAGAAGTATGTTTGAAGATTCCATCTAGATATAAGCATACCTTGTTTTATTGGGTTTCACTTTATTGTACTTCACAGATACTGGGGCTTTTTAGAAATTGAAAATTTTCCGCAACCCTATGTGGAACAAGTTTATCGATACCATTTTTTCCAACAGCATGTGTTCATGTTATATCTCTGTGTTGTGTTTTGGTTATTCTTGAAATGTTTCAAACTTTTTCATTATTATTATATCTATTATAGTGGTCCATGATCCATTATCTTTGTGTTACTATTGTAAATTGTTTTGGGGTGCCATGAACTTAATCAGTGTTATGTGTGTTCTAACTGCTCCACTGACTGATGGTCATTCCCTGTTTCTCTTCCTCTCCTCAGGTCTCTCCATTCTTTGAGACACAACAGTATTGAAATTAGGCCAATTAATAAACCTACAATGGCTTCTAAAGATTTAAGTGAAAGGAAGATTCAGTCAATGTGGCAAACTGCATTGTTTTATTTTAAGAAAATGCCACAGCCACCCTAACCTTTAGCAACCACCACACTGATCGGTCAGCAGATATCAATATGGAGGCAAGCCCTTTCACCAGCAAAAAGATGATGACTTGCTGAAGACTCAGATGAGGGTTAGCATTTTTAAAAAATAAGATATTTTTAAACTAAGGTATTTTTTTAGACATAATACTATTACACAGTTAATAGACTATAGCATGAACATGAAAGTTGGGATTCTAATACATTGTTGGTGGACTTTTGAAGTGATCCAACTATTCTGGAGGACAATTTGAACTATGCTCACAGGGCTATAAAACTATGCATACCCTTTGATCCTGAAATACCACTATTTGGTCTATATCCTAAGGAGATAATAGAAAAGAGGAAAGGACATATTTGTACAAAAATATTTATAGCAACTCTTTTTGTGGTGGTAATGAATTGGAAATTGAGGGGATGTCCATCAGTTGGAGAATGGCTAAACAAATTGTGGTACATGTTGGTTAAGAAATACTATTATGCTATATGAAATTATAAGCAATATGATTTCAGAGAAAGCTGGGAAGATCTGCATGAACCGATACAGAGTGAAATAACCAGAACCAGGAGAATATTGAACACAGTAACAGGAATATTGAATGATGATCAATTGTGAAAACTTGGTTTCTCTCAGCAGTGTAATGATCTGTGACAATGCTGAAAGACTTATGCTGGGAATGCTATCCACCTCCAGAGAAAGAACTGTTGAAATTAGATGGATATGGATTAAAGCATACTATCTTTCACATCACTGTATTTATGGTTTTATTTTAGGGTTTTGGTTTTGTATGAGTGTGCTCTTAGAACAATGACCAATATAGAATTGTGTTTTGCATGATAAAAAATTAAAATAGATAAATAGAGTATAACATGATATAAACAAACATAACTTTTATATGCACTGGGAAACTAAAAAGTCCATGTTACTCACTTTCTTGCAATATTTGCTTTATTATGGTGGTCTCAAACTGAGCCCACAATATCTCTGAGATATGCCTATATACCATTTGTATCTAAAAGTCAAGAAGACCAAGATATGACTCATAATATTTTCCTACATTTTTTTCTCCTTCAAACTTGTCTTTTATTAAGGATAGAACCATCCTTCCAGGTATCTAGGTTTGCAAACTTAGAGTTGTCTTCATCTCTTATTTTGACTTTGACTCTTGATTCTTATTTATCCCACATATCTAATCAGTTGCCAAATTTTGTCTCTGATAGCAAAACACACCTCACTTCTGTCCTCTTCTTTCCAAACACACTGGGACCCTATTAGTTCAGGCCTTCATCACTGATAACTTAGACCTTGGCAATAGCCTCTTTTTTATATATATAATCATCTATCTGTCTATCTATCTATCTATCTATCTATCTATCTATCTATCTATCTATCTATCTATCCATTTATTTATTTATTTATTTGTTTGTTTATTTGTTTGTTTGTTTGTTTGTTTATTTTTTGAACCCTTAACTTCTGTGTATTGGCTCCTAGGTGGAGGAATGGTAAGGGTGGGCAATGGGGGTCAAGTGACTTGCCCAGGGTCACACAGCTGGGAAGTGTCTGAGGCCGGATTTGAACCTAGGACCTCCCATCTCTAGGTCTGACTCTCAATCCACTGAGCTCCCCAGCTGCCCCCGCCCCCCGGCAATAGCCTCTTAATGGGTCTCCCTGATTCAAATGGCTATTTTCCTATCCATTTTCAACACAACTGCCAATTTGATTTTGCTAAACATAGGCATGGCTATTTCACTCTCTTAAGTGATAAATTCAAGTGATTTTTTTTGTTATCTCTGATATCAAACATGAATTCCTTTGAGAAGGTTTTAAAATCCTTTACAACCTGGCCTCAAGCTACCTCTCAAGACTCATGAGTCATTACTTCCCTCTTATATCGAATGCAGAACTTTGCCGAATCTCAGCTTCTTGACACCTAGTGTAGGGTTCTTCTGATAATGCCCTACTGTCTACACTATACTCAACCATTTGGCAATCAGTCTGGATTATAAGTACAGACTATTAGAATTTTACAGTCTCAGAATTGGAAGGGACTTTAGAGCACATCTACTCAAACTCTTATAAACTCTCATCATGAATTCCCTTTTCAACTTTATGTCTCTTTGGAAACTTCCAGTGCTGAGGTGGCCTATTATACTTTTAGACAATTCTGACTGTTAGTAAGTTTTCCTTATGCTGTCATGATGTTCTTTTACTTCCATACTTGTCTATTCTTGTTCCGCTTTCCTATAAGATACAGGTCTCTAATAAACTGGCCTTATCCAGCCATAATAGCCATCCTGGCTAAGGCAAGATTAATTTATTTTTCATTTACAGCTTTTTGATCTAATATAAAATTCTTAAGCTTCTACTGTAGGCAAATCACTCCACTAGGTACTGGGGGATACAAAGACAAAATTGAAATGTTCTGTGCCCTTAAGGATTTCACATCATATGGTAAAAACTTAGGATGGTGATAGCATGGAATAGTAGAAAGAGCCCTGGCTCAGAAGTAGAAAGATACAGATTCAAATCCAATCTCTGGTGCTCTCTACTTATATTGATTTTAGGCAAGTCACTGAACCTTAATGTACCTTAGTTAATTATCTATAAAAAAGAGAAGGAATTGGACTATATGATTTCTGAGGTTTCATTCAACCCTAATTTTATAACCCTAATACCTTCTCCATATCTGGAACTTTTATTTAATAAACATGAAGCCAAATGAGAGGAATTTTGAATGGATGGTTTATAAATTAATTAGGAAATGAGCATTTTAAAAATTCAATATTTTATGAAGACACCTAGCTTCTTTTAAGATGTTATGATCTCTCCCCTTTTCCCTCCACCGGAGAGTTGAATATCAGGTTATTGGATCATGATTGATAATACCCTGTTTATAATGATTTCTTATTAAACTATAGCTCCCTGTAAAATTATTACTGCCAAATTTATGTTACATGTGAGTAATTGAAGCCACTTGTATATTGCACTGGGATTAGTTATCCAAATTATCTGGAGGCTGATGATTCATCATGTGGCAATGATTTAGGTTTTTTTTTTTTTTAAGCAAAAAAGCTACATTATTCTTACTTTCTCCAGGATTTCTGTTTAGGTCTTCTAAGACCCCTTGGAGAGGTGATGAATATCCCTGGTTCTTGTCTGGTTTCCTATGGGAAAGAAGCTTTTAAAATGACATGAATTCTTGTAAAGACCAATTGTCTGTGCTTATCCCCCATGATATAAAACCCCTGGTATTGCTATAGCAACTTTTACAGGATTAACTTTCTGGTCCCCTAAGTCCAAGGGTGGAGTTTTTTTATGCACTTGTTTAAATGTATTTAAGAAACCAGATTTCAAAGAGTTTTAGAACTTGAACTTGAGAATTTGAATGTAAGATTTTTCTTCAATGTAGATTGCTGTACAAATATTACTTAGTGGGGGCAATTTCTTCCTTAACTTTTCTTTTCATGGTCATTGGCATAGTCCTTTTGTAGACCTCTTAGTTTCATTGCCACGGATACAAATGGTATCTGTAGTGCTGGCCAATCACTTTGCAAAGTTATAAAAGGAATCAGTCACTTAATTATCCTAAGCATTATATATACATGATAAAAAAAGAGGAAGAGCATTTTTACCAAGTTTTTGGTTCTTTCTGTGACTAAAATAAGTATACAGTATTTTGATTGCTCCATATGTGATATATCTTCTAGGTATGTCTTATCCTCTAATATCATGGGATAAGAATATGGAGTTACTACCAAGTAGAAGTTCATTCTGGTCCATAGGATTCAATAACCAAGCACTTACCAATATAGATATCCAGCTAAAATCTGCTTAATTCCTTGGGAAAGCCTCATTATACATTTAATCATATAGTCCTCAAGCATGGGGCATTGATCTACTGATTCTATATCTGATGATTGGCTTACTCTAATTTCCTGTTTCCCTTTACTCTGCAATTCTGAATTCCCATCTGGGAGGTAAAAATCATTTTCTTTGCCCCCTGCACTCTTTTTTGTGTTCTCTCATTTTCATCTCTGCCCTCTCCTTTTACTGTATGCATTATTTTTTATGATCCCATTTTGTTTTCTCTTAGAAACTCTGCTTTAAAAATATGTTTTTATATCATATTTATTTATGAAAATTTACCTTCCCCCATTAAGCAAGCCTTCCTGAAGTGTAACAAATATTTTAAAAGAAAAAAAAAAGTCCAAAACATAAACAATGAAGCACACCCCAGGACAAAATAAAACAAAATGAGATAATAACTAATCCATCTACTACATCTGACAGCACATGAAATATTCCAAAACTGTTAATCCCATGCTTTTCTTTATTTTTTAAAAATGTATTTATTGTACCCGGGACATAGATTTTTTCTAATTTTCCCAGCAATTTTTGTCAAATAGTGCGTTTTTGTCCCTAAAGCTGGGATCTTTGACTTTACTGAACACTAGCTTATTGAGGTCATTTACAGCTAGTCTATTCTTTTGATCTACCCTTCTGTTTCTTAGCCAGTACCATATTGTTTTGATGACCACTGCTTTATAGTACAGTTTAAGATCTGGTACTACTAGGCCCCCGTCCTTCACATTTTTTCATTAGTTCCCTTGATATTCTCAATCATTTTTTCTTCCAGATGAACTTTGTTATAACTTTTTCTAATTCTATGAAAAACTATTTTGTTAGCTTGATGGGTATAGCACTGAATAAGTAGACTAATTTGGGTAGGATTGTCATTTTTATTATATTAGCTCATCCTACCCAGGAGTAATTAATGTTTTTCCAATTGTTAAGACCTAGTTTTAATTGTGTGAAAAGTGTTTTGTAGTTGTGTTCATATAATTCCTGTGTTTGTCTTGGCAGATAGATTCCTAAATATTTTATATTGTGCAGAGTGATTTTATTTTATTTTTTAGATAAAAGTAAAATAAAATAAAATTTAAATTAAATTTAAAAAATATTTTTTTTTTAATTTTAATTAATTTAGAACATTTTTACATGGTTACAAGATTCATGTTCTTTCCCTCCTCTCTTCCAACCCCCTCCCTTAGGCGATGCGCAATTCCACTGGGTTTTACATGTGCCATTGATCAAGATCTATTTCCATATTATTGATATTTACAGTACAGTGATCATTTAGAGCAGTGATGGGCAAACTTTTTAAAGAGGGGGCCAAAGGAAAGGAAATGTTCATCTGTCAGTCTGTTTCTAAGGCAACTCTTTCAAAGTTTCATTGTATTGCATCCTACTCATTGTATTCGCCAGATTAGGAATAATGTCGCACTGCTGGATAGAACATTTCAGGGGGCTGCATCTGGCCTGTGGACCGTAGTTTGCCCATCACTGATTTAGAGTCAATATCAC
>NC_058133.1:129303235-129316224 GCF_016433145.1 Gracilinanus agilis
TTTTTTAATATAATTAGAAAAAATATATAATAAAGTTGTCTGGAAGAACAGAAGACCAAGAATGTCAAGGGAATTAACGAAAAAAATGTGAAGGATGGGGGCCTAGCAGTACCAGATCTTAAACTGTACTATAAATTAGTGGTCATCAAAAAATATGGTACAGGCTAAGAGACAGAAGGGTGGAATAGATTAGGGTTAGTTATTTATTAGCAGGTTGATGTTTAATAAACACAAAGATCATCCCAGCTTTTGGGACAAAAACTCACTGTTTGACAAAAACTGCTAGAAAAATTGGAAAACTGTGGGAAAAATCTGTTCTAGATCAACATCTCACACCCTATGCCAAGATAAATTCAAATTGGGTAAATGACTTAAATATAGGGAATAAAATCACTAATAAATTAGGGTAACAAATTAATATACCTGTCAGTTGTATGGGAAAGGAAAAAATTTAAGGCCAAGCAAGAGAGAGAGAACATTACAAATTGTAAAATTAATAATTTTTATTATATTAAATTAAAAAGGTTTTGTACAAACAAAACCAATGCAACCAAAATTAGAAGAGAAGCAGAAAATTGAGGGAAAAAATATGACAAAACTCTCTGAAAAAGGTTTAATTTCCCAAATATATAAGGAACAAAGTCAAATTTACAAAAAAATCAAGCCATTCCCTGATTGACAAACACAAATAGGCAGTTTTCACATGAAGAAATTAAAATTATCAATAAGTACATGAAAAAGTGTTCTAAGTGCCTCCTGATTAGAGAAATGCAAATCAAAACAACTCTGTGGTATCACCTTATATCTAGTAGATAGGTCAATATGGCAGCAAAGGAAAGTAATAAATGTTGGAGGGATGTTGCAAAATTGGGAAACTGATACAATGCTGGTGGAGTTGTGAATTAATTCAACCACTCTGGAGGGCAATTTGGAACTATGAACAAAGGACTTTAAAAGAATGCCTGTCCTTTGATCCAGCCACATCACTGCTGGGTTTGTACCCAAACGAGACAATGGGGAAAAAAGACTTGTACAAAAATATTTATAGCCATGCTTTTTGTGGTGGGAAAAACCTGGAAAATGAGGGAGTGTCCATCGATTGTGGAATGGCTGAACAAATTGTGGTATCTGATGGTGATGGAATACTATTGTGCTGAAAGGAATGATGAACTGGAGGAATTCTACTTGAACTGGAACAACCTCCAAGAATTGATGCAGAGCAAAAGGAGTCTAACAAGGTGAATGTTGTTCACAGAGACTGACATATTTTGGTACAATTAAACATAATGGACTACTAGCAGCAATACAATAATCCAGGACAATTCTGAGGGACTTATGAGAAAGAACGCTATCCACATTTAGAGAAAGAAATGTGGGAACAGAAATGCAGAAGAAAAACATAGGATTGATAACATACTTAGGGATATGATTGAGGTTTTTGACTTTAAACGATCACTTTATTGCAAATATGAATAACATATAAATATGTTTTGAGCAATGTTACATGTATAATCCAGTGGAATTGTTTGTCAGTCTAGGAGAGAGAAGGGAAGAGGGGTAGGAAAAATCATGAATCATGTAACCATGGAAAAATATTTTAAATAAATAAATTAATTATAACAACAACAAAAAAAGAATATGTGTCTGCTGCCTGAGGACCAATCTAGCTAAATATGGTCCTGGTAAAAAAAGTTAACTTAGAAACAGATAAGATAAAGTGATTAAATGTTAAGAGGAACATGGAGAAACAGGCCTAATATTACTTTGCTAAAGCATCTGTGAATATTTTTTTTTCATAAAATAGATAGAAATATATAGTAAGAGATATAAAACTATTCATGTTCATTGACCTATACATCTCATTACTAAGATTAGGCCCTAAGCGCATCATTGAGAGGGTAAAAAATTGTGAATGTATGAAAATATTCATGTTAATTTTGTGTGTGAAGGAAACTACTTAGGGGAAGTTAATCCTGAGCATAGAGTCTAGCCCTTGCATCAGTGTGAGTGTGAGCATCAGGGTGAGGGACAACATGGTAGAACCAGTGTCACCATGGAAGTTGCTAGGGAATGGTGAAGAGTCAGCAAAATGTTGCTACAGAAGAGTAGATGGCATGATGATTGAAACCCAGTGGGCAAGGAGGGCTCTTAAACCTAGGTGGGACCAGGCCAACTCCTGAAGTTACTGGGCCTTAGCCAGACAAATGAAGAATTAGTTCTAGTTAGGCCCAAATCTCTCTCTCTCTCTCTCTCTCTCTCTCTCTCTCTCTCTCTCTCTCTCTCTCTCTCTCTCTCTCTCAGAAGTAAACACCAAATGTTCCTGTTAGAACCACCGGTTTGCCAATTAATTATTTTGCCTCCAGCCCCTTTCAATTTTAATCAATGTGTGCCCAGTACGATGGTGGTATCTATCTGTAATCCTTGGTACTGGGGAGATTGAGCTTGGTGGATTGCTTGAGTTTGGGAGTTCTGAACTGCAGAAGGATTAAGGCTGCAGTAGGTTGGGTTGATTGAGTGTCCATACAAAGTCTGGCACCAATATCGTACATCCTTAGAGGTTGAGAGCCACCAGAGTACCCAAAGAAGAGTGAATCAGAAAAACAAGAGAAGATTAAAGCTTCCAAGAAGATCAATAATTGGATCAGTCTATGAATAGACGCTGCTTTTTCAGGTCTTTGTGAGGCAGGGAGACCCAGTCTCAAAAAACCACCCCTAAAACAACCAACCAACATTGATTTTGCATGCAAAACACATTGTAGGCACTAGAGTAATAATACAGCAGGTGGTGAGGCTATTGAAAGAGAAACAGTTCATCTTAGGAATGGAAGCTTCTCCTTTCCACACTGGCTGGATGGCTCAGTAGACAATCTAACCAATGTGCTCAGACCTCCATTCTCCTTTTGCCTTTCCTCCTGGTGGGTGTTGATGTGAACTACAGTAACCTGTCCTAATGAAGCAAGTCAACTCTTCCCTCAGAGTTATTTTTTGCTACTATTGTTGGCATGGTAGATGCCCAGAAACAGCAGTGACAGCCTTAATTCAGAGTTTCCTAGGGTTTGTGGGTTGAGCTTAAACTCAACATTATTCTAACACCTCTTAATACACTTGATATTTACAGCATGCAGTAGGTGGCAGACAGCAGTGGGGTGGGGGATGCTTTATTTAAAGCCACAACCCTTTCTTGCAGCCCCAAGAAAATCAAGAGGACTTTTTTTCCCTCTAGGAATTTTTTTTTCTAACTGGCTGAGACATTGAAATTCTTTTTGAGTGTTTTCATTCCTAAAAGTTACAAGAAGAGGCAACTGCAGTATCTCCCCTGGAAAGGCTACTGCTCCTACATGTGAAAGCAGAGAAAATGTTGAGGAAAATCCACTACAACATGTCTCCTACCGCACAATGAAAAGCAACCAGATAAAGAGAGAAAAGTTACCTAAAATATTCCAAGACACATCAAGTTTCTTATAGCCTATTAGAAGCTGCGAGGGCCAGTGGTAGAGGCCAAATTTTCTTTACAAGGTGCCAGAATGTTTAACATGGATTCTTCAGTATTGGAAAATCCAGTCAGAAGAAAAAAAAGAGTTGAGGAAAACCATTATCTATGTATAGGTTTTTTTTTTCCCTTTCTTTTCTCTTTTAATAAGTTTTCAGTAGCACAATGCATTGAAAGCAAGGCACATTCTCCTCAACGTAATATGGTCTCAGGACATGATTTAGATGGAAAATTTAAGTAAGATTAATGCAATTTATTATCCGACAGGATATCCCTACAAGCCACACTGTTTGGCTGAATTTTAGATTCCCAATCTAATATTTCAGATGAGATTTCCAGATGGGTGTCTTATTCCTCTATTAGTTTGGTCAGGGTGATATAGAGTTTGTAAAACAGGAGAGGTTAAACTAGTTTTAACACTTGATTAATCATTGAAATTGCTTTGTTACTGTTTGAAATTCACTGACTTTTGTTTATTAAGTAACTCCCTAAAACTCAAAGCCAACACAAACTGTAGGCATATTTCCAGTATCGCTAATTTATTCGATTGCTTCTTCAAAGGCGTCTTAGAAAAGTAGTAAATCTATGATTACATGGAAAAGGGAGTGTGACCCTCAGGCCTTGTTTAGTGAAAGAAAAAAAAAAAAGGAAAGTGTGGTTTTATATGACTCAGGGAAAAAAAAACAAAAACCCATATCCTAATTTGCTGGCAAGTTCCCTGGCAGATAAATCTCCACAACAAATGGAGTGAGCAATTAGCAGAGCTTTGTTGTACATAGCAAGGGAAAGGCTGATTGAAATAAAACCAACTTAGGTGACAAACCACACATACATTCTACAATTTATACACCGCCCAGAGTCTATTAAGGAAGGTGAACTCCAGAGCACAGGCTGATGCTTTTTTTTTTTTTCTGAATTCAAAAGTGAGAGGATCCTCTAGTCACAGGGAATTAAACACCATGTCTCCAAGTGTACCCAAATGTTTCTCTTCTTAAATCTCGGGACAAAAGGAGAGGAGGGCCACAAAGGAAGGGCAATGCCAAAGCCCAAACTTCTTCTTTCTATATTAAAGTTTCCTGATGTCTGAGCTTGGTAAATTGATTACGATTTCTTTTCAGAGGCCTATCAGGAACAAACCAGTGAGTTGTAGACATAAATTTGAATTCCAGAGTCTCCAACTACCCCAGCTCATAAATGCATTCCTAAATGCTGACTATGCCAGAAGACCAGGGCTGGAAAACCACTTGGCAGGAACCATTAGTTTCAAAATGAGATGAACTGCTCTATTTAGCCCTCATTCAAAACTTTACAGAAATGCCAGATTTCCATAAACACAGGTTTCCTTGAATTTCCAGGGCTTTGATTAACTGGTAGATGAGGGTGTCTTGCAAATATAGATTTGTATGCAGAATTCAGCTGAAAAGACATTGGGAGTTAGAAACCAACTAAAAGCTTCCCTCTAGCCTTGCTTTAATGTTTGAACTCTTCCTTACATTGCAGAAAGCTCTTTTTGTAACAAGAAGTTAGAAGAATTAAGAATTATTCTGTGGCTTAACAAATAGGGTTGTAGATCATGTTCTTGTCATGTATATCCCCATCTGTTAAGCTTTTTATGACAGATTGATAGCTTACTGCTTCATATTATAGGTTTAAAACTCTGAAGGAATGAAAGAATTTTAAAAATATACTTTTTGTCTGCTTAAAAGTCATAAAGCTGTGGCTTCACCTTGAAGAAAAGATTGCCTTTGAGTAGAGATTTTTCTTATTTCTATAGTTTTTTATGTTTTTTTTTCTTCTGCCTGTCATTTTGCTTGGTCAGCTCCTAGGGCATTTGGCCAGTCATTAAGGTTGTGTCTTCATGGAGTCATTGAATTAAATGTTTGGGGAGACAGAGTCTGGGGTTCTCATTTGTATGACATTCATTAAAAAAAACAAAACAAAAAAAAACTCTGAGTATAAATCAATGGTTTCCTGGGTGGAATTTTTTCTGTAATAAAAACAGTTGACTTAGTTGTTCCATGCTTTTGGATAAATGGTAGAAGGTAGGAGGAGGACTCCAGGCTACAGTGCCAACTGCTTTTGTAAACCACTGCTCCAGGGGAGTTTGCCCACCTGCTTACCAATGCCAAGCAATTTGATTTGATTCTGTTATTCCATCGTTATACGCAGATGCAATAGGAGGAAAATAGCTAGTCATTAATTTGAGCATCTTAATATTGCCAAATTCTCTGTAGAAAGACCCTTCAAGGTTCCGTTAGAGACTCATCCCGATTTACCAAGTTAAAGCTTTCCACCCCAGAAATTACTGTTACACACATACAAACACACACGTGCACACACACACATGTACATATATACACTTACTTTTCTGTGTCCTTTACCCCTAATCCCCAACCTCTCCTGTGAACTCATAGAATTGAGGAAAGAACATTTTTTGGGGGTGGGATTTGTAGGTGCTTAATATGTTTACTGAATGAATGAATGAATGTGGTAGTTGAGTCATAAGGGAGGTAGCAATGGTGCAATGAAAATGACTGGCTTTAAAGTCACAAGATTTGGTCTCAAATCCAAACTCTGACACTTATTGTCTGTGTGACATGATCTCACAAAAGTGATTTTACTTAATCTCTCTGGGCCTCAATTTTCTCATCTGTAAAATGAAGGAATTTTGCCAGTTGACTTTTATGGTCTCTTCCAATTCTTAATTCTGTCATCCAGGAATGAGAAGACAACTCTACCCTTTCCATTCCATACATTATAGTTCATGGAAGAATTTGGTGCTAATTTCTCTTCACTTATAAACATAGAGGAAAGGAGCATCAAGGTATAGAACTCCTGGAAAATCTTTCTTAATTATTTGATGCCCTGGAAATTGGCCAGACCATTTTGGTTGTGATTGCTCAATGCTACCAATGCCCAAACTCCTCAACTGACCTTCCCTGTCTAAGAATATCATTGTGGCAAGGCCCAGAGGTGACCACAGCATCAACTATTCTCCTAACATCATTATCCTCCTCTCCTTTTTTTGTTTAGAGATTAGTCAAAGCTAAAGTATTTTTAAATCTATATTGACTGTTATGTTCCTCCCCACCCAAGCCACTACCCCATTCTCCCTTAGTTAAAAGAAAGGTGTTTACTGGTGAGTTTGAATCAAGCAAGACCAAGAAGTCTAAAACAGGGACAAATAAAATTTAAAAAAAAGAGAGAAAATATAAATAAACTATTTGTGGCTTTTGAGCTATGAACTCCCATGTGTCAGGGCCTCAATGGCCTATCCTTAGAGGGAAGGAATTATCTGGCAAAAACCTCTGGGATCTTACTATTAGAAAGAAGTGTTGGATTCTGGAGCCTTCCCATCTCCCCAGGAAAAATCCTGTTCCCTGATGTGCCAGGTTGGAGACTTCTCTGAAGGGACAAAAAGAAACAGGAAAGACTGATGAGGCAGAAAAACTGGAACTAACTCATGGAACACTTTGGTATTCTGTTCTAGGCTACAACAAGGATTTTAGGGCATTGTGAGAAGAAAAATGTGACTGTTAATGGAGATGGAAGAGAAAAATGGGATGTTGTGTAGGAGTCTGTAATGTGGTGAGCCTTCCTGGTGAGGTCAGTTCCTTCTATCAAAGGGCCCCATGAATAGTATCTTGCAAATATTAGGCATTTAATCAATGATTGTTGAATGATTGAATGAATTCTTCTAGTTAAAAATTAAGTGAATAGAATCTCAATAACTCCAACATAAAGCTTTTAAAAAAAAATTCAGACGTGATTTTATCAATATAAGGTTGTCCCAGTGAGGAACTTCCTTTAACAATGTAAACAGGCTCTGGATGGCAAGGTGCAGTTAGCACTAATGTCTGGGCCAGGAACTAGCAAGTATGGAAAAATCGATACATGGAACCAGCCTTCAAGAAAATTGTGAAGTCAGCAAAGGATAACTTTGTCACCTTCTCCCCTCCCTGTCAATGTTCTTTCCATTTCTTGGAGACCTTACTACACTTATACTCCACATTCATACTGGATGTCCATCCAAAATAAGGAAAAAATTCGCTCCTTCTCAAATTCTTTAATAGAATTTATTAATTCTTTTATTAATGACCTGTGATATTAATAACCTGAATTAAATTAATAACCTGTGATAACTGTTTGAGAATTTACAAGATTCACTAGAATGGATCAGAATCTCTCTCTGCTTTGTCATCCTTTATAGTTCTTGTCTGTTTTTCCCAAAGTCCTCCATGAAGAATATATACAATGTTTGGTAGTCCCTTTCTTGGTTATTTTTTTAATTATGAGCTCCAAGGAAGAATCTTGCTTTTAGAGAGAGGCTAACAAAATCTTCTTGTAGTGTTAACAGCAGCACCACCTTCACTCACCCACCAAAAATATTTGTATTTTAATACAGACTTAGACATCAGGGAATGACTGATAATGAAATTTCAGCCACCAAGATAGGCAAGGGGATGAAATTTTTATTCAGAGTGATCTTCAAATCATATTACACAAATGGACAATCCATTGTACCTACAGTGTGTAGTTACAGTGTAGGAAAAATTATTGGCTATACTCTAACTATATGACTGCACACACACACACACACACACACACACACACACACACACTCAATTGTATCCTACTCTTCATGATGCTTTATGGGGTTTTCTTGGCAAAGACACTGGAGTGGTTTACTATTTCCTTCTTCAGCTCATTTCACAGATGAGGAAATTGAGACAAATAGGCTTAAATGATTTTCCCATTGACTTTCCCAAATTAAATAGAGCTAATGAGTCTGAGGCCACATTTGAACTCAGCTCTTCCTAACTTCAGGTCTGGTACTCTATCTGCTGGATCACCTAGTTGACTGTACACACTGTACATGTATGCATGTATATATATACATATATAAGCACACATATACAATGCATATGTATACATTATATATATTTGTGTATATATACATTTATATATATATACACACAGATACACATTTATCTAGGTATCTAATCTATCTGCCTATTTACCTATCAGTTACTGGTGTGACTCTATCTACTTATTAATGCATCCATTTTAGTGAAACTCACAAATTCAGATACAACCATTATTAAACACAGATCATTATGTTATACAGTAACTTGTGTTTTACATTCATACATACAATTAAAAAGCAAATTTAAAAGCACTTTAAAGTTTACAAAGTACTTTCTTTAAAAAAAGAATGATTTGAAGAAGTTAATACAATGAATCTTATCCCAATTCTAGACGTGTAAATTGCAACCCAGAAAGTTTAATTGACTTGTCCATGTTTCTACATTAAAACATGACTCCAAATTCCAAGTCCAATATACTTATCATGACACCAAATTGCAAGATATGTAAATATTTATTATACATTTATATATAGCAGAGTCAAGTTATATCATTCTCTAATTGTTTCATATGTTAGCTCTTATCTCCCATATGGAATGTAAATACTTCAATAGCAGGAAGGGGAAAGAGCATTCATTATAACTCTGTATATTCCCTAAAGTGCTTAAAATAGCATTACACACAGTAGGTGTTCAATGAATATTTGTTACAGTCAATTGATTGTCCAACAAGGAGATATATTTTGTGGGTTACCTTGAATCTTGGGGTGATATGAGATTCTGATAGTAATGTAGCTGTTCCATCTATTGACACTCCTTCACTACGAGTTAATCTCAAGTTGTTCATATTTATATCTAGCGTATTATTGACTAGAATGCCAAATAGAACATTGAAAAATTAA
This sequence comes from Gracilinanus agilis, assembly GCF_016433145.1. NCBI lineage: Eukaryota > Metazoa > Chordata > Mammalia > Didelphimorphia > Didelphidae > Gracilinanus > Gracilinanus agilis. Next base: position 129,312,493 of record NC_058133.1, read on the forward strand.
GATTAATTCTCCCCATCTCATGTAGGCTGGAAGCACAGGAGCTACTGATGGGTCTAGTTGCTTCACTTATCAGCCAGGGGGTTCCTGTTCTATTTCCAACCTATTTTAGTTTGTTTCTTCCTTGTGCTATCTGGAGATTTCTTGCTTCACATTATTTTGAACTCAGCTTAGTGGGGTATAACTCAGAATTCTTGAACTCAAGTGATCTAGGATTTTCAACCTCCTTTATTTCTAAGATTATAGGCATGTGCCCTCTCACCCAGAAAGTATCAACTCATCATAACAGTAGCTTTTAGGGGCCACTGTTATTCGGGATATTCAGAAAGGAAATTAAACCTGCTGTTTTAGAAAAAGAAAAGAAAAGAAAAGAAAGGAAGGGAAGGGAATGGAATGGAAGACAGAAGAGAGAAGAGAGAAAAATAAAAAGGAGGAAATCAGAGAAAAGGAAAGGAAATCTCCACTATATTTCAAAGACACATATCACATTTATTATTTTTGAGTGATCTGCTAATTCCAATTTTCAACCACACAGATCTTCTCTATTAATACAAATATTTAAGAGTGAATTATGGGGCAGCTAGGTGGCTCAGTGGTTTGAGAGCCAGGCCCGAAGACAAGAAGTCCTGAATTAAAATTTGGCTTCAGATACTTCCTAGCTATATGACCCTGGGCAAGTCATTTAACCCCAATTGCTTAGCCCTTACTATTCTTCTGTCTTGAAAAACATGCACAGTATTGAAAAGAAAAAAAAAAGAGTTAATTGTATATTACATTGATACTTATTTCATATTTGTCATTTTAAAAATTATTTATTTAATAGATGACAATTATTTCAATATACAAAGAATAGAAAAAAGTTCATACACAAAACCATAAATCTTCCATTTTGCAGTTTTTTCAAGATATATACATTTGCCGTTATAATAACTAAATAGTCCTGCCGTTGTGTCCCCTTCTAAATTTCCATGTGTTCTCTTTATATTTTTCAATATTTCATGGTTTCTCTTTTCTTCTTTTACATTCTCAACATTATGTCCCACACCTTTTTCTCATAGATTCCCCCACCCAATAAACATAAATCTTCCTTTATAATAAAGTTTAACATAGCCAAGTAAAAATATATCCACATGGCTAACAATATATATTTTATTCTGAACCTCTAGTATCACCTTTATGCCAAGAGGTGAGATATATGTTTCATAATTAATCTTATGTAGTCATGATTGATCTTTGAATTGATCAGAATTCTTAATTCTTTTTTGAAGTTGTTTTCCTTATATATTATTGTCATCAATGTACAAATTATTTCTCTGGCTCTGTTTAATTCACTTTTTATCAATTCCTACAAATTTCCTAGGTATCTCTGAATGTCCCCTTTGACACTTATTATTACACAATAATATTCAATTATATTTAAATGCCATAATTTATTCCAACATTCTGTAATATATGGACACCCACTTTGTTTCCTGTTCTTTACTACACTACAACAAAAATTGCTGTTATAAATACTATGGTACATATGAACTCTTTCCCTCCCTGTCTTTGATTCTGGGTTTATGCCTACTCCAAGGCTTATTTAAAAAAAGATAACATGGGATAGCTAGGTGGTTCAGTGGGTTGGAGTGTCAGGTCTGAAGTCAAGAAGTCCTGGTTTCAAATCTGGCCTCAAACAATTCCTAGTTGTATGACCCTGGGCAAGTCACTTAACCCCGGCTGACCAGCTCTTATCACTCTTCTGTTTTGAAACTAATACTTAGTATTGATTCTAAGTCAGAAGGTAAAAGTCTAAAAAAATAAAAAGATAATGTAATTTTTCTGTAATATATTAGTATTTTAAGTCTTTCTTTGATGTGCTACTGTTATCAAACTATCCTTAAAGTAAGGCAAATTTGGTTAATTAGCTTTGGAAGAGTGGCTACCAAATGAGTTGTTGTTCAATTATGTCCAACTCTTTGTGATTCAATTTGGAGTTTTAGTAAAGCCACTGGAATGGTTTTCCATTTCCTTCTCCAGCTCATTTTTTTAATAAATGAGAAACTGAGGTAAACAGGGTTAAGTAACTTGTCCAAGGTCACAGCGCTAGTAAATGATTTGAGACTGGATTTGAACTCATGAAAATGAATCTTCCTTGATTCCAAACCCATTGCTGCCTAGCTGCCCTTTGCCAAATGGGTACTAGGCAGTCTAATCCACACCAGTGAAGGAACAAAACAAAATGCAGGAGAAAGTCACAGTGGCTCATCAGGAAGTGATAAAAAAGAACTGGGCCCTCATAAATACAAATGCCCCATCTTCACTAAAGCAATCCAGGTGGGTCTGGCTGCTTGGCAAAAAGGTCAATTCCCAGATTTTTCATAAATTCTTTAGATTCTCTTTGTGACATCTCCCTTTCTTTGCTTCTTCCAGCTACTCTTGTTTACAGAATTATAGACTCTTTGATTCAGAAGGCAGAGATTATCTACTGTGATCCTTACCCAGATCATGAATTCTCTCAACCACATGATCTTGATGTGGAACTAAACTCTGCCTGAAGGCTTGCTATGATGTTGAACTCACCGCTTACTGGAGTGATCCATTCCACTCTGGGCAACTCTAATCGTTGGAAAGTTTCTCCTTATGTTGCTCTAAAAATTGATACTTTTTGTTACTTCTACCCTTTTACTTTACTTCTCCCTCTTAGGATCAAACAGATTCAAATTAATCATCTCCATGAGGCCCCTTCAAATAGCTGAAGTCGCCTAGGATGTCCTCACTAAGTAGTTTCCTTTCCAAGCGAAAGATAACTAGCTCCTTTAATTCTTCTTTTCACTGTCTGATGTTTTGTTCTTCCAATGTCCTCATTGTCTTCATCTGGATATGCTATAGTTACATCCCCTTTAAGGTCCAGCACTGAAACCGAACACAAACAATATGCCAGATGTGATGTGGTAGGATGAGAGGAATAGACCATGATTATTTCTTCTCTCATTCTGGATATCATTGTTTGACTAATAAAGCATAAAATTACAAAAGGCACGTGGTGTAATGGTAGAGAACTAACCTCAGGATTAGGAATATCTAGGTTCAAGTAGATTATTGCCTTTGCTATGTTCTACTGTGTTGCCATGCGTAACTCATTCAGTCTCTCTGAGTCTCTTTGAGTCTTGAAATTGTTGAAATCACAGATCTGAATTATCATTGTTTTTAAAAAACTATTGCATTAGTTCTTTTGGCTGCCCTTCACACTGCTGACTCATGTTGAGTTTGCAGCTCACTAAAACACATATTTTCTAGTCTTGTTTTATTTTCACTCCTTTATAGGCAGGTCTCCTCTGAGCTGTACTTGTCAGACTGAATTTTTAATTCCTTTGATTTCCTCTTTAGTTTCAGTGTATGACTGGTATGGCAAGATCTGTTCGGATATGGATTCTGTCATCTCACTTATTAGCTATCACACCTTTGCTTTTCATCACTGGAATACTTGATAAGCATTCGATCTCCAATGATAAGGCATTGAATAGAATTGTACCAAAGGCAGAACATGCCTCCTTTCATTAGCTGTTTAGCCAGTCAAATATTCTAAGGAACACTATTGAACCATCATTCTGCCTGCTTCTCTGCTTTGCCTTGTCACAAAGATATCATGAAATTTTATTTTGCCAAATTCCTTCCTTCCTTCCTTCCTTCCTTCCTTCCTTCCTTCCTTCCTTCCTTCCTTCCTTCCTTCCTTCCTTCCTTCCTTCCTTCCTT